>NC_060124.1:528260541-528563572 GCF_021461395.2 Schistocerca americana
GAGTCGAAGGACATGTATGGAAGCAGTAAGTGGAAAGGGAGCGAGGCAAGGTTATAGCCTATTCCCGACGTTATTCAGTGTGTACACAAGCTAGCAGTAAAGAAAACCAAATTAAAATTTGGAGAAGAAATTACAGTTCAGAGATAAGAAATAAAAAGTTCGAGGATTGGCACAGCAATTGTGTCAGAGACAGCGAAGGACTTGCAAGAGTAGCTGAATGGGATGGATAGTGACTTGCAGACTGGTTACAGGAAGAATGTCAACTAGAGTGAAACAACGGTAATGAATGAAGTGCAGCTGAATTGAATGAATACAGTTACAGGAGGTTGTGACCCACAGCTCGTAGGTATTTGAAAGTGTCTTGATTACCGCCTTGAGCTGCTGATAAAATCTTTATTGTGACAAGCAGTTTCGGTCGACTGACCATCTTCAGGTTCTTAAAAGCATTTAAAGCACCATGTTAGAAGAATATATCATAACTGACGTCGAGTAGTAAAACCATTAATGTACTACTGTTGTCACATCGTATTATAAACTGCATCGTCAATACGTAGTATGTAACATAGTTAACGTGCTGACGACCTAATTTATGTTACGATGTGACAACAGTGATAAATTAATGGTTTTATTATCTGACGTTGATGATTTCATATTCGTCTAATATGATGCTGTAAATTCTATTAAAAATTTTGTCATTCTGAGTGGATCGAAAGTGGTTGTTTCAGATCAAATTTTTATCAGTGGCTCAGAACGGTAATCGCGATATTTTTCGAATTGTATCAGGTGATGCTGAGGGAATTGTATTTGAAAATGAGACACTGAAAGTAATCGATGATTTATTTTATTTAGCCAGCAAAATAACTGATGATGGCCGAAGTAGGGGATTATAAATTGCAGACTTGAAAGTGCAAGAAAAATATTTCTTCGAAAGTGGAACTTCTTGACAACTAACGTCAAATGAAATGTTAGGAAGTCTTTTCTGAAGGCATTTGTTTTGAGTGTATAGAATAGTTACTTTTGAAATGTGGTGCTGCGGAAGAATGCTGAAGATTTGATAGGTACATCGGGTAACTGAAAAAGAAGTTTTGAATCGAACCCGAGAAAAAATAAATTTCTAGAAGGCATTATTACAGAAACCAGTACCTGTATTAGAAGTATTGACCCTGGCTGTTAAGACACTTGTTCCACTGTGACACGAGGTGGTGAATGGCTGTCTCATAAAATTCCCGGGGCGACGATGTTAACCAGTTCCGCACGTACAGCTGGACATCGTCGTCCAAAGTCAATGAAAATGAAAATCATAAATCGATTCAGTTACCAGAAGAATTATTGGCAACTTTTTCGTAAGCGTCAGGTGCTGTAATTGGTATTGTATCCCTATCTTAATCGCGAGACACGGAAACTGCTGTATTTAAAGTGCCAAATTTCTATTTCTTCTGCAGCATATACAGGGTGTTACAAAAAGGTACGGCCAAACTTTCAGGAAACATTCTTCACACACAAAGAAAGAAAATATGTTATGTGGACATGTGTCTGGAAACGCTTACTTTCCATGTTAGAGCTCATTTTATTACTTCTCTTCAAATCACATTAATCATGGAATGGAAACACACAGCAACAGAACGTACCAGCGTGACTTCAAACACTTTGTTACAGGAAATGTTCAAAATGTCCCCCGTTAGCGAGGATACATGCATCCACCCTACGTCGCATGGAATCCCTGATGCGTTGATGCAGCCCTGGAAAATGGCGTATTGTATCACAGCCGTCCACAATACGAGCACGAAGACTCTCTACATTTGGTACCAGGGTTGCGTAGACAAGAGCTTTCAGATGCCCCCATAAATGAAAGTCAAGAGGGTTGAGGTCAGGAGAGCGTGGAGGCCATGGAATCTGTCCGCCTCTACCAATCTATCGGTCACTGAATCTGTTGTTGAGAAGCGTACGAACACTTCGACTGAAATGTGCAGGAGCTCCATCGTGCATGAACCACATGTTGTGTCGTACTTGTAAAGGCACGTGTTCTGGCAGCACAGGTAGAGTATCCCGTATGAAATCATGGCGGTGAATCGAGGAAGTACAGTACATACTGACGAAACCAAAATGAGCTCTAACATGGAAATTAAGCGTTTCCGGACACATGTCCACATAACATCTTTTCTTTATTTGCGTGTGAGGAATGTTTCCTGAAAGTTTGGCCGTACCTTTTTGTAACACCCTGTATTATTCTCTTTTCTTCTGGTTCGCTAATACCCTGGGACCATTGTTACATTATCACTTTCCTGGAAATGTTTTGCAGTTGAATTCAAACTGCATGAGGATTTAAGCAAAACGCGTACAGGAAATTACGAAAGCTACTGAAATATTGTGTTACAGTATCATAACTGCATCCAGACGACAATGAACAAACACGTTGAGAACCATAGAGTATCGAAGTACACAGTCAACAATTAACGATGCAGCAATGAAACACAGGAAGATAAATGATAGTGATAGATTTTGTAGTCAGTTTCAATTTCACTTAAGATTTTTGCTGCCTTATTTTATCTCTCGTTTTGTCTTGATTTCCACATGTAGAATTTTATAGCCAAGAGTCAGCTTTAGATGAGTCTAAATATAACGTTGCAATCTTCCACTAGTTGATTACCCAGTTTCTAACCTTTCTGTCAAATGCAGCGACAAGTTTTCGCTACGGAGTAACAACACATGGACGTCATTTTGGAGATTTTTCCAGAAACTACCCCTCGCTAATGTCTTAATATTCATATGCATAAGGGCGTGTGCAAATACTATTAAACCATCAGCAACACAACGCCTCTAATCTACCGCATTCTATTACTGCAGAATTACTAGCGGTTGAATGTCTTTTGCTGATTCATCCACGTATTGTGTTCTCGTGACTCGTGACCCACTTGTCCACAGAGTTCCCGTCAATGGCGCTTGAAGCAGCGTTGCGGATAACGACTACCATTCATGGATTCAGCATTCTAAAGTAGCTTTTTAACACTGTATGGGCGGCGGGTATTTATTCGTTACTGAACTTGACAACTCATTCTGTTTCTATTCTCCAGGAAAATTTAAGTTACATTCTGAAGATTTCAATTACGACATACGTCAGTGCTATTACCGACACGACGTATACATCAGCCATACACACTGTTAATGATTTGGAATGTTAGGTCGTTAGGATACAGTAATTTTGTGATCACATTCTGTACTCGGCTTGGGGTTTTTCTAGTGAAGAATGGGACAAAGATCAAAAAGCTTCCAGCTGGATTTCGTGGAACTGGTACAGAATGTGCTGGCGAAGGAAGTTAGCTAGATCCTTCCGTGTGCGTCCAAGCAGGAGGTGTCGAGGATTTTGCATTGACGCAACAGTAAGGAATGATTGAATGTAGATGCTCTGGGCCGTAAAGTTATATGTGTGATTTGTCACTCCCAACATTTAGGGCATTCACAAGCGAAACTTTGATCATAATATTAATGCTTCAACAAGCAATGAATTCTACAGACCAGAGGAAAAATCTTTACTCAAACATTTCATCGAGACTTGAAAACTACGCATAATGAAAATAATATTTATTCCAGATTGAATTTCCACTCTGCAGCGGTGTGTGTGCTGATATGAAACTTCATGGCGGATTAAAACTGTGTACCGATTCGGGATTTGAACCCGGGTTCGAGTCACGGTATGGAACACAGTTTTAATCTGCCAGGAAGTTTTATATTTTCAATTCCTTGGTGTGGGGAAAACTAAGTCGAATATCTACTGAACTATCAAAATAATATCTATTACCTCAGTTCCTGGGTAGAATGCACTAAATAATCTTATTTAACTGCTGGACTATACAGTTCTGAGGGGAAACCCGTTTAGTTAGTAAAGCAGTTGCAAATAAACTATAGATATAGTGTTAATCACTCGTGACTTAGAAAATGGGCAATGACACTTCATTTTAAGTGATGGAAGGATTTTCAGTACCCAGAAAAAGTTCATTGCTAAAAATGGCAGGATGGGCAGCCAAAAAATTACAGTTAGCATTCAGGATCCAAGATTAGTAGAGACAAACATCAGGCTTTAGCCATGATGTTGCTGAATGTGAGTAATGATCGTACATAAAGTCGTTTCTGAGACTGTGGAGTGAAAATGAATGTGAAAGAGTATCTAGGGGCACTGTTGGAGAGTCTCGTTTACATCCACTTACCCATTCAACCTTCAGAAATAGAGCTTTCGTCAAATATTGTCTGCAGCATGTGCGAAGGTTATATGAGTCGACGACGAGATAATTATGGACAGAACATTGCTCTGATTAGACAATGATGAAGAAGAAATATCATTTTTATCCTATTCATATCACGTCGGCTGCGAGCAAGTGCTCTCTTTGGCTACTCATATGGAAGCTAACTACCAGAAGAAGCTCAGGAATGCCGTAGTTCCCGTTGACGAGATAATTAGGTACGGAATATAACCACTTACTGGGCAAGGACCAAGAGGAAAATATCAGTTGTATCCTATTCAAACCATCTCGGCTAAGAGCAAGTGCTGTCCTTGACAACTCACATAGAAACTGGCTACCAGAAGAACGGATTAGTGGTGTTTCTGTAGACGAGATAATTAGGGATAGAACATAAGCACTTACTGAACAAGGATTAAGAAGAAAATATCAGTTGTATTCTTCTCAAACCATCTCGGCTGTGAGAAAATGCTTTTCTTGACTACTTACATAGAAACTGGCTACCGGAATAAACTCCAGAGAGGGTGGTTTTCGTAGACCTGTCAGCAGCTTATAACATGGCGTGGTGCGAGGACCAAAAAATTGAAATTTCTGTAACCAATATCTTTTAAAACTTTAGGTAACCTCTTAAGCGACATAACGAGCAGTCGGTGGTTTTCACCAAGGTAGAAACAAGAGCGGATGGCATGTATTCAGTTATGAGTTACTTCAAAGTTCTGTCGTTGCTCCTGTGTTATTCAGTGGCTAAATATCAGAGCTGGCGAAATTGACCTGCCGAAATTTCAGTATTCAGATGACCTTGCAATCTCATATAAAACTGAAGATCTTTCTAAATGTAATGAACTCCTAATAAACAGCCTCACTATCTCTATTAATATTTTAAGAGAAAGCTACTTAGACCTAATGTTTATAAAACAGTAGTAGGTCTTTTCCACCTCCTAATTGTGCAGCATAGTCAGATACAACAAAAAGCCAGAACACCTTGTGGTCACATAGACAGAACGCTAATACATAAGGGGCGTTCAAAAAGAAACGAGCCAAAAGCATAATGACAGAAACCAGTACCTGTATGTTAGAAGTACTGACCCTGGCTGTTGAGACACTTGCCCCACTGTGGCACAAGGCGGTGAATGGCTGTCTCAGAAAATTCCTGGGGCTGCGATGTTAAGCAGTTCGGCACGTGTAGCTGGACCCCGTCGTCCGAGGTGAGTCGTTTGCCCCTCAGAGCCTTTTTAATGGGACCTAAAATGACCATTAAAAACATACAGGTACTGGTTTCCGTAATTTTGTCTCCGGCTCGTTTCTTCTTGGACGCCCCTTATATTACTCACATGCCTTCCAGTCCTCTTCATCTGAGCTGGTTCTATTGCGGACTCCTCTTCATAATCAATTTCTGCTTGAGGGACCCGTCTAACCAACCCTTTGCTAGAGAACAGTAAATTTAATGTTTCCTTTAAAAAAGTTTTGGTTGTTTCCTTTGGCTTCGGTTTCAAACCTGTTATTAATGAATCAGAACTCAGTAGTAGCCTGTTTATTATGTCCAGATTGCATTCTTCTCGTGAGAATTTCGTGGCAAACTTTTGTCTATCTGTACAGACGGAAGCGCTTATTGTGCTCCTCGGGTGCTTCCTCTGATAAACCGACTTCTGGGTAAGGGGCCATGTACAGTGACAGTTAGGCGAAGCATCAAAATCTTGTGGACAGTGGCCGACGTAGGGGGTCATGGATATAAACCATTATACGGTCTTCCTGTTCCTACAGTGTAAGAAGAAAATTTGTCTATGTCTATCTTATTTCCGCTGGAAATAGCTTCTACAGTAACACTGAATCGATGGATGAGTTGCAGATCTTCATCTGTTATTTCCGCGGATGTTTCAGGGTTTACAAAAAATCTTCTTCTGTTACTATCATTGCTGTTTCCATAGACTTGCTTGGGAACATCTGCAATTAATCCCAATCGATTTCTAAACACTTATGGCCTACAATTTTTTTTTTTTAAATGGTGGGGCGGGGGGGGGGGGGCGGGGGGGGGGGGGGGGGGGAAATTCGCCTATGTACGACGTGTTAGGGAATCACTCACTCTCTGGAAAACTCCATCTTGGTCACAGATACGCGTTCCCATAGTTTTTGTACATAATTGAGGGTTGTTTTCTTTAGTCAGATCACAACAGTTCAAGTCCGCCATTAACAACGTGGAAAAAAAAGGTTCAAATGGCTCTGAGCACTATGCGACTTAACTGCTGAGGTCATCAGTCCCCTAGAACTTAGAACTACTTAAACCTAACTAACCGAAGGACATCACACACATCCATGCCCGAGGCAGGTTTCGAACCTGCGACGGTAGCGGTCGCGCGGTTCCAGACTGTAGCGCCTCGAACCGCTCGGCATCAATGTGGAGCCGGCCGGTGTGGCCGAGCGGTTCTAGGCGCTTCAGTCTGGAACCGCGCGACCGCTACGGTCGCTGGTTCGAATCCTGCCTCGGGCATGGATGTGTGGGCTGTCCTTAGGTTAGTTAGGTTTAAGTAGTTCTACGTTCTAGGGGACAGATGACCTCAGAAGTTGAGTCCCATAGTGCTCAGAGCCATTTGAACCATTTTTGAACCAATGTGAAACAATAGATATCCGTTCCACTTGTAAGCAGAAAAACAAAACTAGAACGTAAAAACACGCCGAAAACTTATAAAAACACAAACCAGTTCCATCAGAATTGAGGTATGTGCAGCGCATATCCAGATCTGTGAATATTGTTTACCGTAACAACAGTAACAAGTGTTTACTGCGTGTCGTATCCATGGACAATAATAGAAGAATGTGTCTCATTTATAAGCTGCATTCTGTAGTTCGTCCACCATAGGAAGGAGCTTTCAGTAGAAGAGATGTGTCTCACAGTAGCGAAAATGAGAAAGCGCCTATAACTTTTAACTTATGCCTTTTAAAGCCCATGTTTACTGGGCAGATTAGTCCTGTTTTAATCTATACTGCCACCTTCTACAATATTTTTAAGACCCTGTATTTGGTCCGTCGACTGGGAGATGTTTGTAGAAACAATGAAAACAACGACTTATCAAAGAAGCCTGTTTCAACCGGATACCTTTCGTTATAAAATGGAGCGACGACGGCAGAAAAAAGAAATCGACAAAAGTGACTAGCCACCGATCCTGTGAAACAGGCAGACATAAAAGCCGCCATTTTACGACAGAGTATACAGTTTAGGCGCGTTTGGGGCGCTGTAAAGCGGCAGAGGGCGCTTTTACGGCCGCGTCTTTCCTTCGGAGTCCAGCTCTGGTCGAGATCTCCCACATAACAAGTAGCGGACACGCCTAGTCCGCCAACACGCTGCAGCTGACGCCCCCGACTCCCTTATTTGGACATCCGTTCTGTGCCTCAGCGGGCGAACACTGTTCACACTGTCCACTGATTCCTATTTGTCTGTTCGTCGCGTAGAATTCGACATACAATATGTGATCAAAAGTGTCCGGACACCTGGCTGAAAATGACTTACAAGTTCGTGGCGCCCTCCATCGGTAATACTGGAATTCAGTATGGTGTTGGCCCACCCATGGCCTTGATGACAGCTTCCACTCTCGCAGGCATACGTTCAATCACATGCTGGAAAGTTTCTTGGGGAATGGCTGCCCATTCTTCACGGAGAGCTGCACTGAGGAGAGGTATCGATGTCTGTCGGTGAAGCCTGGCACGAAGTCGGCGTTCCAAAACATCCCAAAGGTGTCCTATAGGATTCAGGCTAGGACTCTGTGCAGGTCAGTCCATTACAGGGATGTTATTGTAACCACTCCGCCACAGGCCGTGCACTATGGACAGGTGCTCGATCTTGTTGAAAGATGCAATCGCCATCTCCGATTGCTCTTCAACAGTGGGAAGCAAGAAGGTGCTTAAAATATCAATCCAGGCCTATGCTGTGATAGTGTCACGCAAAACAACAAGAGGTGCAAGCCCACTCCATGAAAAACACACTATAACACTGTAACACCACCGCCTCCGAATGTTACTGTTGCCACAACATACGCTGAAAGATGACGTTCACTGGGCATTGGCCATACCCAAACGCTGCCATCGGATCGCCACATTGTGTACCGTGATTCGTCACTCCACACAACGTTTTTCCACTGTTCAATCGTTAAATGTTTACACTCCTTACACCAAGCGAGACGCCGTTTGGCATTTACCGGCATGATGTGTGGCTTATGAGCGGCAGCTCGACCATGAAATCCAAGTTTTCTCACCTCCCGCCTAACTGTGATAGTACATGCGGTGGATTTTGACGCAGTCTGGAATTCCTGTGTGATGGTCTGGATAGATGTCTACCTATTACATATTACGACCCTCTTCCACTGTCGGCAGTCTCTGTCAGTCAACAGACGAGGTCGGCCTGTACGCTTTTGTGCTGTACGTGTCCCTTCACGTTTCCACTTAACTTGTTGTTGCTGTGGTCTTCAGTCCAGAGACTGGTTTGATGTAGCTCTCCATGCTACTCTAGCCTGTGCAAACTTCTTCATCTCCCAGTACCTACTGCAATCTACATCCTTCTGAATCTGCTTAGTGTATTCACCTCTTGGTCTCCCTCTACCATTTTTACCCTCCACGCTGCCCTCCAATATTAAATTGGTGACCCTTTGATGCCTCAGAACATGTCCTACCAACCGATCCCTTCGTCTAGTCAAGTTGTGCCACAAACGTCTCATCTCCCCAATCCTATTCAATACCTCCTCATTAGTTATGTGATCTACCCATCTAATCTTGAGCATTCTTCTGTAGCACCATATTTCGAAAGCTTCTATTCTCTTCTTGTCCAAACTATTTACCGTCCATGTTTCACTTCCATACATGGCTACACTCCATACAAATACTTTCAGAAACGACTTCCTGACACTTAAATCTATACTTGAAGATAACAAATTTCTCTTCTTCAGACACGCTTTCCTTGCCAGTGCCGGTCTACATTTCATATCCTCTCTACTTCGACCATCTTTTGCTCCCCAAATAGCAAAACTCCTTTACTACTTTAAGTGTCCCATATCCTAATGTAATTCCCTCAGCATCACCCGACTTAATTCGACTACATTCCACTATCCTCGTTTTGCTTTTGTTGATGTTCAATCCACATATGCCACTGGAACAACTTGAGAAATTAGTTGGGTAACGGTGTACGATACATATACAGGGTATTACAAAAAGGTACGGCCAAACTTTCAGGAAACATTCCTCACACACAAATAAAGAAAAGATGTTATGTGAACAATTGTCCGCAAACGCTTAATTTCCATGTTAGAGCTCATTTTAGTTTCGTCCACCTACGCTCAATGGAGCACGTTATCATGATTTCATACGACCTGTGCTGCTAGAACATGCGCCATTACAAGTACGACACAACATGTGGTTCATGCACGATGGAGCTCCTGCACATTTCAGTCGAAGTGTTCGTACGCTTCTCAACAACAGATTCGGTGACCGATGGATTGGTAGAGGCGGACCAATTCCATGGCCTTCACGCTCTCCTGATCTCAACCCTCTTGACTTTCATTTATGGGGGCATTTAAAAGATCTATGCAACCCCGGTACCAAATGTAGAGACTCTTCGTGCTCGTATTGTGGACGGCTGTGATACAATACGCCATTTTCCAGGGCTGCATCAGCGCATCAGGGATTCCATGCGACGGAGGGTGGATGCATGTATCCTCGCTAACGGAGGACATTTTGAACATTTCCTGTAACAAAGTGTTTGAAGTCACGCTGGTACGTTCTGTTGCTGTGTGTTTCCATTCCATGATTAATGTGATTTGAAGAGAAGTAATAAAATGAGCTCTAACATGGAAAGTAAGCGTTTCCGGACCCATGTCCACATAACATATTTTCTTTCTTTGTGTGTGAGTAATGTTTCCTGAAAGTTTGGCCGTACCTTTTTGTAACGCCCTGTATAGGGAGAAATAGTGTATTATACGGACTCTACGTCGTGGCAGTTTTAGGTGGAGAGTGTTTTGAACTAAAGTGGCGTAAAATACCGTAGAGGTCGGGCTTGAACTTCCGCTGCCAACCGCAGCAAACAATTGCGCAATAGCCACTACCAAAAGCTTTGTTACTCCATTTTGCCTTGTTTTGCTGACTCCTTTTTTCTTATTTTGAAATGAGTGGATAGATTAATCTTGATGCATAAAGAGATTCGAATGCGCCTCTCACCACAACAAAAGGAATCAGCGATCCCTGTGACCGTTATGTCAGTTCTGCTTTGGTGGGAGCACAGAACGAGGACGTAGGACGGCAGTCCTTGGAGAGGGGGGAGTGGGGGGCTTGTCCCACAGCACAGCTCCTGTCTTCTCGGGCAGTTGGAGTTCTCACTTGTTTACACTCGCGGTCGACTGCCGCGATATACTTTCCGCATGCAACACTAGTTTTTTTTAAACGGAGAGCAAATTACGCAATGTTTGATAATGACAGCACTTAGCGACTTCGCCGGCCGGTGTGGCCGGGCGGTTCTAGGCGCTACAGTCTGGAACCGACGACCGCTACGGTCGCGGATTAGACTCCTGCCTCGGGTATGGATGTGTGTGATGTTCTTAGGTTAGTTAGGTTTAAGTAGTTCTAAGTTCTAGGGGACAGGTGACCTCAGATGTTAAGTCCCATAGTGCTCAGAGCCATTTGAACCATTTTCTGAACTTAGTGAATTCCAAAAACATTTAAACATAATTCCAAACATTTTCTCGCTTGTAGCTCTACAAAATAAGCAGGGTTTAGAGTATTAAACCTAAAAATTTTACATGCCTAACGTCAAATATTGAGCAGAATAACTGGTTTCTAAAGTAATCAGACGTCTGAAGCTGTTTTTTGCAGTGGGTTTGAGTCTTCATAGAATCTGAGATGGGGGTACTGGTGTCACAGAAACTAGATACCATTTCTTTTAGTAAAACGAGTACAGTATCCAGGTGCAACATTCCCTCTGACCCATGAAAATGTGTCAAAACGCGAAAGACAAGATTCGGACGTAGGAAACACACAAGTGACGACATCAGTTCGAGAACCCTGTCGTATTTTTCGACCGCCCCCAGGGATTGCAGGTGAGAAAGTTGGCACTTCGTCTTAATGGCTGAGATCCATGATACGTACTCAATACCGTGGTGAAGCGCATTGAAGCCAGAGAAGATCTGTGAAGACGCTGTCAGTCGCGCTTGGAAGCAGTCTGCCGCCTGTTAATTGCCCGTACCGCCGCAGAAGGAAACTCACGACGAGCACTCAGTGACCGCCAGACGCCGTAAAACCTGGTGTGCCTCCGGTGTACAGTAGACACTCAGCGACGCATCAGCGTCTCGTTACGACCAGCTTACACATCCGCTGATTGATATCTGTAATAGCAATCTGCTTAATTATACGAATTGTCATCTTACGTTTATGAATTTTTCAAAAGAGGAAGCATTATCATTGGATAGCGCCTTCCGAACAACTTCTCAGTGAGCACGTGAAGATGCATAGAAAATAGTATCTCGCGCCAAGTGTGAAGTTCGACTGAGGGTTTCATCGGCCTTCATACAGTCCACATAACATAACTGTCATGCGTTTCTTTCTTCATGATAATTCTCTGCTGCATGCTGGAGATGCAACGAAGACGCTCCTGCAGCGTTTTCGATGCGAAGGACTTGCTTACCCACCATACAGCCTGAACATCGCTCCCTCTGATTTTCCTCTCTTCGCTCACACGAACCGCTGGCTATGACGACTGCGTTTTGGCACAGACGGTGAGCTGACCAGCGGAAATCGCGGGCGGCTGCCTTCTATGACGGTTGTGTTGGAAAGTTGGTTCCACGCTACAACTAATGGCTACGTTAGAATGACGACTGTGTAGAGAAAACACCTGGAAGGTGTAGCTAAACGGTGCAATAAGTATTTTTGATTTTCACTGTTGTTCTCATTTCGCGACCAATCGGAGGTTGAAAAAATAGCACCTCTCCTATTTCATGCTCCTTCCGCTCCCACAGTAGATGATGTATGTTAAGTTGCCTATCTCTAACTGCATGAACTCTTTTCCCAGCGTCTAAAAATCATAATGTTCCAATAAGATCTGTCATCTGTCCAATACTTTTACCTCCGCCAATACTTTTACCTTCGCCAGAGCTTTAAGTATGTAAAAGTTGCACGGTTGTGAATCTTCCTGTAACACTCTCGGAAATAAATTCTTAGAGAGACAAGGGCAGAATTACCTGGTTTTCTTGCCGTACTTATCGCGTTTCACATTAAGATGGTTCAAAAGGGCTCTGAGCACTATGGTCATCAGTACCCTAGAACTTAGAACTACTCAAACCTAACTAACCTGCGGACATCACACACATCCATGTCCGAGGCAGGATTCGAACCTGCGACCGTAGCGGTCACGCGGTTCCAAACTGAAGCGCCTAGAACCGCACGACCACACCGGCCGGCCACATTAAGAAGTAGTCGGATCAGAAACTGGGTTGTCGCTAGCGGCGCATAAGCCCTGCTTAGGAATGTACCGAAAAGTGTGTTGGAGGCAGTAAGGTAGCAACCACTCCTGCCAGTTGCTGCGCTTCCTGTGGTAGAAGGAAGGAAAGAATGAAGAATAGGCAGGGCAGCGGTCTCATTAGACACCGCTGCGACCGGCTAAATTAACAGTTTACAAACGAAGGAGTCGATTTTCTGCGACTTGTACCAGGAGAACATGGATCCCTGAAGTTTGTCTCCGTTTCGAGGTGGGCTTCCATTTAACCAGCAAGCCGTGGAGCCCATGTATAGTCATCAGTCCGTCCCACTATCGTATCACTGACCACTGGTATCTTGGGCCAATGAATCTTTGCCCTGGATGACCTTATGACACCGTTAGATGCTCACTGTATTGAAACAAGCTCTCCCTTCCCCCCCCCCCCCCCCCCCCCCGCTCAGTTAATTAAGTATTTTTTAGTATTTTCTCTGAGGAATCCCGCTACAATACGACCGAAATGACCGATATTTCAACATTGTACTCTCTTTTTAGGAGTTTATCTTTACATCCAGAAGAATTTTAACGATGAGAAAGATTGTAGTATAATATGTTTTTGACGACAATATCATAGAGATCGTCTGCATAATTAGAATGTAGAACGAAAGGAAAAGAAATCGTCTGTGAATTTCCAAAGGAAACGTCGTGGCATTTCGGGAAACCACAGGAAAACCTAAATTTGCGTGACCAAAAGGGTGTTGAGACGGCCTTCCTCCCTAGTGCGAGTCCATTATCTTACTACACCTTCACCTCTTCCATTGGGGGAGGCGTCCCCTCAGAACAACGAAAATCTCCGTCGTTCTGCCAGACTTTCAGAATCAGATGTTTCTGGCCGGAATGTCAGACATTCTATATCCTAGGTGATTGTTGTTGTTTGGGCATAAGGCCGTCGTCCAGGCTGTACGTCTCTGCATAACGTTTCGTCTTCCAATGCTAGATACAACATCAGAGCTTAACGACTCCGTTACAACCTCAGACAAACTCAGCATGCCGAACTATTTATGCGTATCCACGCTACGGTTGGTTCGTAATGTCATTAAACCGCTGCCTAAGGTCACGGAGTCGGAACGACGTATGCTACGGCGCTTGTAGTGGGGGAGATTTGGTTCTGTTTATTTAGCACTAAGACCCACTACTTGTCTAATTCCAGTCCTTCTTCTTTTCTCTTAACGTTGGTTTTGTGCTTCAGCATTTCTATGACATCTTTGAACATCCTAGCATGGTAGTGATAGGATACTGATAAAAGCAAAGTATCAAAGAAGGAAGTTTGGTGGTACTGCCGATATTAATCCGTTCGTCAAAATGGTTGCTAGTATTTCGTTTTGTAGTTCCTATGTGCACTTGATTGCACATGAAAGGGATTTTACATACTCCAAGCGACATTGGAAGACATGTTTGATAGAGAAACATGCCTTGGACAACGGCCTAATGCTCATAAAACAAACATCGTCAGAGACACCAATGCCGACCGTGGAAGCCTGTATTGTATGATTATACGAATGTCCAGTGGGACCATGCACATGAAACCAACCGACACTGGCATTTTGTAATTCCGACAACTTTTTTATGCAAGCGTAATCATGCCCTCCTATCCTCTTGTTAAGAATATGCTTATGCCGCATACAGTTATAGACTGCAGAAAGAAATATAAGGGGTCATCAAAAAGTTTCCTTTATAGGTTGTTGCTTCAGCGTAAATGTCACACAGCGCAACTTGGTACACGTATAAAAGCACTGACGTGTTGGCGGGGGATTAGCATGCCATTCGTGTCTTCACAATGTGCGAGCGGCAAATACGGAAACGTGAACTATGGCGATGTTATTTCCAAATGTGTCCTTGATTGACTTTTCTCATTTTGAGAGCGCTTAAGGGCGAGCTGTTTAATTCTTAAAAACCATTCAAAAGCAAAGAACGCATAAAGTATTTTCTTTTTTATTTTAGATAACCGGTTTCAACAGACTGTGCTGTCACCTTAGGTCTTAAAATCTTTTTGTTCATTTTACACTGAATTCACGCGCTTGACATCTCACATCTTGTGTTTGTGATCAGCATAAAATAAATATGTTTCACAACGGAAAGATTTTAAAACCTGAAGATGACAGCACAATATGATGAAACCAGTTGTCTTAAATAAAATATATGTTATGGCTGCTATTATACTTTTCTTGGCTGCCAATGGACGAACGCCAGTAGATCTCCATTGGAGTATGAAGAATGTGTATGGAGCACCATATCTCTCGATAAGCCATTTCATGCCTCCAGTTCCTTCAAAGGGGTCTCGAATGTTGACGATTCCCGTAAAGCGAGGATTTGCAGCCGGCAGCTAAGAACTTCAGGTGCCCTGTCAGCGGATAAATTTTGGCAGCCAGCAATTTGTCATGTTGATTCCCTTGTTTGCTACCAGCCCATTCAGCGGCAGCTTGCTCTCGCCACGCCAGGTAAACAATGCTCCATGCCTCAGCAGGACACAATGTTGTACCAAACCAGTATCTTCACCCTGGTACATCTGTGGGATAGTTGCCACATTCTTAATGGCGATTTTAACTGATTAGTATATTGATTCTAGACTGTACAGCCTACGAACGAAAACTTTTTGTAAAATGCATGACATACAAATGATGACTTCATTTATATTATAAATAATATCAGCATTTGTCTGTCATGCATTTCATAAAGTATTTACAAACTCATAACTGCTTTAACAAGATGTTCAGAAAACGTTTCAGTTACCCCTTGTATAAATGTAGCTTCTTTTCGAGATCTGCCAGCTAGTAAAAAAGAAATAAAACGCAAAAATGAAAGAATATACAAAATTGTATTTACATTGAGGTGAACTGAGTATGAAGATTATGGCATTCAGGTCCGCCTATTATGCAGTTAGTCTTTTTGTTACCAACCAAATTTCTATAGATTTGTTCCGACACCAGTGAGTAGCATTGGCCAGGCTGCCGTTGCTGCCCCCTGGATCACGGAGTCCCAGGTTCGATTCCCGGCCAGGCTGGGGATTTACTCTGCCCGGGGACTGCGTGTCTGCTTTGTCCTCATCATTTCATCATCATCATCGTTTGTGATAGTGGCAAGATTGCACAGCGTAAAAAATAGGAGTGTGAAAACACTGGGCCTTTCTACGGGCTCTGATGACTGCGCAGTTGAGCGCCCCACGAACCAAACATCGTCGTCAAACATTATCCAGGTCCTGTTAACCAGGACTGGATAAAAGTGGCCATTGATGATGTGGAAGTGAAGACACAGCCAAGCTGCATAATCGGTACAAACATCCAGGAAGCCAACTATGTGGGCACTAATAGTTTTGAAAACATTTCCTTCTCTTGCCCTGTCTGTTTCGCTTCTCACCAATGACTATGGCCCACCAATAGCAGCAAGAAGAATTTTAACCAAAAGGTGTTCTTCAACATCAGTGCAGGAAAATTCCCTTCCCACCCAATGACGATGGGCCGTCAATTGTAGCCACAGGAATTTTAGCCAATAACTTCTTCAGCACTAGTCCTGAAAACATCACTAACTATCCACTGACGATGGTTCGCCGATGGTATTCACAGGAATTTTACTCAATAACCCTGCTTCTTCGCTATAAGCGCGGGACAAGTCCCTTTTACGAGGAACGCGACACAGAGTATTGACAGCCTGAAGAAGGTCCCCGCAGGAGGGTGGAAACGTTGATCGTACGAAAGAAATATGAAGCGGCCAAACACCTTCAATGACAGCCGCCCCGAAATTCTACAGAATTACATATCGCGAAACATGTTTGAGCAATTCGAAGGCTGGCCAAATTTCAACAACTTAGCGTGCCTATGCGAACACGACACCATTGAAACAAAACAGAGATAAGAATATCAAGACGTGATAGAGTAATGCAGACCGGGTCACAAGATCTTCTCCTTGCCTTTCTTTTTAATTAAAAAAGAGCTCTTTGATGTCTTCAATTTCTATCTACAATAGTCAGTGTCAGCAGAAATCTGACGCAGCTATGATAGTCTTCGTGCACTCAGTTATTCTTAGCTTACACGCATCTCATCAGTAAACAAAGTGAAATGAGCCAGTGGTTGACATCGCACTCGGATTCAGGAAGGGCAAATTTCTAACTTCCTTACTGTTCTCCTGACTTAGGCCCTTGGGGATGAAGAACGAACGAATGAATGTTGTTCTGCGTCTCAGGAGGGCAGATTACGAGGGCAAGGCCCCCGAACAGTCTATGTTTCGACTCAGTTGTTTACGCACCAGATACAGTGCCCAGATGCCTAGCAGGTCGTTCACCTGGGCGGAAACGAATTCCACGATTCGAAACCGATCGACGAAGTGTCCACTAAACCCCTTACCTGAAATCCGCAGGTAGAAGTGTGCGTACATGGAGTTTTTTTACCAAACAGCTGCTTCTAGCAACATCACTTTAATGCCAGAAAGCTGACAGCTGGCGGGAGAGACGAGTATTGTCGTGCAGCACCTGGTACCGTATACGTAAATTACTGAAAAGTGCTAGAGTGCAATGGTACTGAGAATGGATAACGGCGTACGTGTGACATATAGTGAAAGGGGCCACACACTCCCACTTTAAACGAATTTACACTCGGGTGTCATAGAAAACTGAAAGCTATTGGTAAACAGGATTGGATATCTTGAATGAATTTTCACCCTGCAGTGTAGTGTGCACTGATTTGAAACTATCTGACAGATCAAAACTCTTTTCGGGACTGGGGCTCGAACCTGGGAATTTTGCGGCCAAGCTCTCTACCGATTGAGCTATCCAAATAAGACTCATGACCTGCCCTGGACTTTCCAGCCTCGCGAAAGGCAAGGATCCAGTATCTACGGCCAGGTGACTAGGCTGGTATGGTGTGTTTTGTTTGCAGGCCACTGTGTGAAGTTACGAATAAAATACAAAATGGTTCAAATGGCTCTCAGCACTATGGGACTCAACTGCTGAGGTCATTAGTCCCCTAGAACTTAGAACTAGTTAAACCTAACTAACCTAAGGACATCACACACATCCATGCCCGAGGCAGGATTCGAACCTGCGACCATAGCGGTCTCGCGGTTCCAGACTGCAGCGCCAGAACCGCGCGGCCACTTCGGCCGGCAATAAAATACAGAGAACAACGTTAAGTGAGAGGTCGCTTTCATGTAACTTAAGCGATGTAAGCACCACAAGCCAGGAAAGTTGTTTGGAGCTGCGAATGTAACGTGTTCCACACTGAACTAGCATTTGGATAGATATCTCTTGTCAATTATGGGAGCACATTGTGTTGTAAGCTATACGTTTACAGCCATGGTAAGTATAGTATACGAATCACGGGTGTATGTGCTTGTGAGTGACTCAGTCTGTATCGAAGGCTGGCACAGGTGGCAAAAATAAAACAAAAAAATAAGAAAATAAGCTTGATCTACATATTTATCAAGTTGTGTCACTTACTGCACAGCTCAAAGAACGCATGTAAACGCAGCAAATTTACTGACTTTGCTGGAGGTAGTTTTTCGGAAAATATTTCACTCAGAGCGTAAAAAATTGTTCAAATGGCTCTGAGCACTATGGGACTCAACTGCTGAGGTCATTAGTCCCCTAGAACTTAGAACTAGTTAAACCTAACTAACCTAAGGACATCACAAACATCCATGCCCGAGGCAGGATTCGAACCTGCGACCGTAGCGGTCTTGCGGTTCCAGACTGCAGCGCCTTTAACCGCACGGCCACTTCGGCAGGCTCAGAGCGTAAAAAATGATACACTACATATGTTGGATTCGCGTTGTTTTTCGCTATGCAATTGTTCTCAAACGATTTCAGAGACCTATTGGATAAATTTTTTTTTCGATATCCCCTTTAATCCTAAGGGATTATGAGATCCTGTTTGATGTAAGAAGAGTAATTGAATTGCGGCCATGGGTGCAATAATAAATGGTAACACAAGATGGAATGTAAAGAATAGGTTCAAGGTTGCATTATCAACAAGCATCACAGCCTGATGATAAGGTGTTTATCTTTCCGTTAATCCTCACATATATTACGACACTTCAAAGCTGAATAACTCATTGCCCGTTTTTCTAAGAACTTGCTGTAAATTAAAAGTGTGAATTATTATTGCTAATCCGAGGGAAGCAGAGACTATCAGTCTGAAATTGTCATATTTCCATCTGTAGAAGTATTTCGAAATCTTCTGTATTCATCCGCAAGGAATTTCTGAATACCATTCAAGAAAATAGCACCCATGCCATTATGACCTTTAAAGAGCTTAAATCTCTTTCTGGCCAGTGGAGATTCATTTGGCAGTTTTCTGTATAATTTTAAAGTGTCCAAACAAATAATACCTGAATACGTTAAGTCACTAACACACTGAGAGCGCATCACTGAACACATATATACAGTCGTGGCACTCGGATCCGTAGCTTCTGCCATTCACTGCTAGACGACAATGGCATTGTTTTTGCAGCGACTCTTTAACTACTACTTCATAGCTCCGCCAGTTTGCCACGAAATATTTATAAATTCTACAAGGTGTAACCGGTTTAAGTGCAAGATAGTTTTACGTGTAGTACCTTAATGTGTACACCCATCAGCGTGTTAGTTCTTTTTCTTTCTCTGAGCCTAGCAGTCTTTCAACAAACAAGTTACAGAATTTACGACCTTGTGTTTTCTGCATGGACACTAAGTGGACTCCACCTGTCAGTATAGACAAACCATTGTGCGACCATGTGCCCACACCTTAACGCCTGACCTACTGCTCAGGGGAAAATAAACATTAATGGCTTGCTCTTGTCACATATACCTGAAAATACTAAACAACCTAAAACTATACTACTGCTAACAGTTATCATTATTAGCCTGCAAATGAAGTAAATACTGATGTAGCTATATTCAGTACACCGTCGCCAGTCACCTTTAGAAATATCTGCGCTCATACCTGTTGCGCGGAGTGGCCGCGAGGTTTGAGGGGCCGTGTCACGGATTTCGCGACCCCTCCCGCCGCAAGTTCGAGTCCTCCCTTGGGCATAGGTGTGTATTTGTTGTTCTTACCATAAGTTAGTTTAAGTAGTGTGTAAGTCTAGGGACCGATGACCTCAGCAGTTTGGTCCCTTAGAAATTCACACACACTTGAAAATTCTTTTGCGCTTATACACATTACATCCTGTATACACAAACTTACCTTGTAAATCAGCCCACCTATTAATAAAAACCTTTACAGTAGTTCCTGAGATCAGCCCGAGCATTAAAAAAAATTTTAAAAAAATAACCAGTAGAAGACGTCGGTGTATATATGAAGGCTGGTTGAGCGGATCATGCCCGAATACCACAAAGTAAATAAAACGAAAAAAAATGCAGAAGCACGCATGAAGTAAACATGTATCCCATGATGGCAGTCTGGTTGTAAAGCTTAATGCGCAGAGATCATTGTTGATACCCTTTGGGTCAATCTTGTGTAACGGACCCTTTATAACAGATGTTTTTGCCCCACCACGCGAAGAATTGTGTTTGCATCTACGTTTGATTCAAGCAAAAGAGAAAGCTGAAAGTTGAGTCATCTGCTGCACAGCTGCAGAACTTTTACACCAAAGAATCACTTCGATATGTAGATTTGATTCAAGGAAAGCAAAGGCTGAAATTTGAGGCATCTGCTTCGATGCTGAAAGGAAGTGCTATATGTAAACGAAGTGAAGTTACTGAAGTTGCTTAAGTAGATTTTCAGAAAATGTTTTACTTGCGGCATAAAAAATAAAACACAGCATATATTGGATTCACAGGATTTTTCGCTGTGCCATTGTTCTCAGACGACTACAGTGAAACTATTCGTTAGAAAGTTTGGTTCTTAGAAATTACCAGTCTCACCTCACACCTTGATGATCAGGTGCTCACCTTTCCGTTAGTGGTCATATTTATTATACTATTTCAAAGTTGAGTAATTCGCTTCCGATTGTCCGAAGAATTTGCGGTGCATTATGAGCGTGAATTGCGATTGCTAACATAAGCAGAGCAAAAACTGAACGTCTGAAATTGTCGTCATGTTTTGAAATGCGTGTTTTCACATCATTGAGAGATCAAGGTTTGCTTAAAAGCCAGAGTGAACAAAAGTGTCCCAACTGGAATGCGATCCACACACCCTAACCACTAAACCACCACACCAAACGGGAATTTAGAATGAAATTAGAATTATATATTAATACCATCAGCTGCTGACGGGAGTTGATATATATCAACGGGGACAGGTGAAAATGTGTGCCCCAACTGGGACTCGAACCCGGGATCTCCTGCATACATGGCAGACGCTCTATCCATCTGAGTGTGTTGGGTAGGGACACTACGAATGTAGGTGAATGTAGGTGAGAATGTGGGTCTCGCGGGAGGCGTGCGCGAGATAGTCCTTGCAGTCACACTATCCTCTGTGCCCTCGGTGGCTCAGATGGATAGAGCGTCTCCCATGTGAGCAGGAGATACCGGGTTCGAGTCCCGGTCGGGGCACATATTTTCACCTGTCCCCGTTAATATATATCAACGCCCATCAGCAGCTGAAGGTATTAATATATAATTCTAATTTCGTTCTCGAAGGCTGCAGGTCATCAATGTTGGCTGTTCTTTCGGACATGTCCGAAAGAACAGACACCATATCCAAATAAGTATATCCATATAAGTAAACGAGAATTTGGTCAACCATATGTGCCTCCTAAGAGTGATCAGAAGCATTTTCTCTGGCGTTTAAGCCGATATTTGCAATTTGGTTTTGGTACTGTGTATGTGTAGTCAGCGCAATCAAATTCTGCTCATCATGTCTTCCATGCGACGCTAAGCTTCGACGGAAAGCGACAATTAGTTTCCTGTTACAAACAAAATAGTTTTATAAATGGATTATTATGTGCCCATTAGATAGAGAGGTCCCAGATTAGTCCAGTGCGTTGTTTGTACTAAGGGGACAGTGAAGCATTATGAGTAATAAGTACTACAGCAGCGACTGAGAAGCGCTGCCGCACAGGGTTTAATCCGAACCACTGGTTGTAAAACAAGATTTACTGTTGTCCATCTTGACTGCTTGAATTAGTAACGTAACATCTTAGCTACTCGGTATGAAAATGAGGGAGTAATTTGCCAGAGGTCTCCCAATCGCGCACAGAGATTTGGACGTCACATTTAGCTTTACTACAAGACACCCTAAATAGTGATACGTCGACTGGATGGGGTAATCTCTTTGTCAGACGTCCAGTGAGTTAGGTTCCGTTGACACCCGAACATTGGCGGCACCGTTTGTGATGGTGCCAAGGGAAGTGGGCAGATTCAGTTTGAGTAGTGATTCTGGCCGTAGCATCATATGGCGAGAGGTGAATTGTTGAATTTGATCCTTTAGTGGTTGAGGTATTATTGCCTGTGTGTACTGACCTCCAAATCTTTGAACACAATACACTCATCGGCCAACGTGAATGTGATACCGTACTCCTTCCCCCATGAGTGTCTTTCCCAGGGGTGCATTCGGTTCTGACTTAATTTGTTGGATCACCGAACAGTGCAGGCTGAGGAGCTCTTGGAACGAGAGAACATTCGGCGAATGCACTAGTGACTAGTCTGTCCGTTCGCCTGAATTAAATCCAGCAAACACGTGTGGGCTGTGGTGAGAATACGTACTGCGGAATGACCACATGCACCAGCAGCTTTTCAGCATGTAGATGATGAAATATCACAAGAACCTCTAAATGCCAGCCGCTGTAGCCGAGAGATTCTGAGCACTTCAGTCCAGAACCGTGCTGCTGCTACAGTCGCACGTTCGAATCCTGCCTCAGGCAGGTGTCCTAAGGTTAGTTAGGTTCAAGTAGTTCTAAGTCTAGGGGACTGGTGACCTCAGATGTTAAGTATCACAGTGCTTAGAGCCATTTGAACCATTTTGAACCTCTTACTAACGTTGTGGCCAGCGTGGGAGCACACTGCAGATCATGCACCGTTCTCTGTGACGATCACAGACCATAACAAGAACCATGTACCGCCTTTCGTAATGTCCAGTGGATCGTCAAAAATCGCCAATAGGACGAACACAAACGACACTTTAATAATAAGTGTCGTTTGTGTTCGTCTCATTGCATATTTCTTCAGTTACTTTCTCCAGTACACTGCAACAGTTCCTTCTCTGTGTGGGGTAAGTTTCATTTAGGCATATTACTTCGCTGTAACACACTGTGCGATATAGTCATTGCATTGACTCATCGAGCTGTTAAATACGAGGGTTATTCAGAAGGTAAGGAATGATCGGTAGTGAAATGGAAAATACATTGAAAATCTGATGGAGTTTTGCACAGATGCGTTGGGCACTGTTTCTTGTACGCCTGTCGATCGCATCATGTCGTTCTTTTCATTTCTGAGCTCACAGTGAGATCATAGAGATGGTTAGAAATTAGCGTCTCCCGCCAGGTATGAGGGCCTGGCGAAAGATTTCGCCTGAAGCTATGCAATCCACATAACATAACTGTCATGCGGTTCGTTCTACATGACAATTCTCCTCCGCACTCTGCAGGGGCAGTGAAGATGCTCCTGCAGCGTTTTCGATGGGATGTGTTTGATCACCCACAATACAGCCAGTAATTGGCTACCCCTGAAGTTCATCTCTGTTCAAATGAACCACTGGCTATGAAGACAATATTTTGACACAGAAACGAGCTGCAGTCCAGAGTAGAAAATTGTCGAAAAGCACTGGCCGCTGTCTTCTATAATGAGTGAATTGAAAAGTTGCTACAACGCTACAACAGATGTCTAAGTCTGAGCGGAGACTGTGTAGAGAAGTAACTGGAAGGTGTAGGTACCGTTGCAAAGAAAACAGTTTTGATTTTCACTGTGGTTTCTATTTCGCGACCTATCGTTCCTTACTTTCCGAATAGCCCTCGTATATAAGGATGAAAATTCTCAGAAAAAAAACATGAGGCGCACTCAAATGTCCATGATGGTAATACAAACACTGCAAAATAAAGTGAAGAATATTTACTGAAAATTAATCTCAGCGTGGGTGTTAATCTCAGCGTGGGTGTCATATTTTTTCAACTATACGACATCTTCGCCGGTTAACTGAAATGAACATAGTTTTGATGGAGGACACTTTGGAGCATACTGCGAACTAGTTCCTGCATTTGTGTACAGTTCATGGTAAATGTGGAATGGGATATTATCTCCAGGGTTTTCGGTCGTCCGAAGTGTAAGACGATAGCAACAGGAATTTTACAAGAGCGAAATGTGGTTGGAACCGATTACATGTCTGCAAGAAATGTGTTGCGTATTGCAATCAAGAGAAAAGCACAAATCTGGTGCTAGTTACTGTGATTGTTTACTAGCCACATGAGCTTCCTGTGTTTGGAAGGTAAAAGTTGTGGAATTCTTGTGAGCCGGTTCACTAGTGCGTTCGCCGTCCAGCGCGAGTATCAGGTTGTCGGCTGTTTACTTCACACTCTTTCTGCGAAATCCGGGATAAATCTCGACTCGCAATGTCTTTTTCTTATTGGCGAGAGCATTTTTTCCGTCTCTAATGATATCATCGTCTTGGATGCAATGAAATCCCTGTTCTGGTTTTCGCTGTCTAAGTCAGTTACTGAAAAATCCTGCTGTGTCTCTATCTACATCATGTGGGAAAATACACCGGCGTTTATTTTATGTGGCATGTGGTCTTCATGATGAGGTCATCGTTATATTATTGGAAGACATTCGTCACCGTGGTCGAAATATTGAAGGATTCTACAGTATGGTGCAGTTACAAACTAAGAATAGTTTTTCTGCAACTGCTTTCGTTCCGATGACATCAGTTTTGCAGCACTTGAAGTTGATAAATCTTTTCTACATGTGAGATTCCAACTGTTTAGCGACCAGCGTTAATTCTCGCATGTAGTCCGACAATTTCATCAGCTACTTTCCACAGTATGCGATAATGTACACGCGAAGCAGCTACAAGTGGAAACAGCTACCTAATAACACAGGCGAACCTAAGTTTCTGCATTAAAATCATAGTCTGTCGCAGACTGCTGAATATGTTTTAATGTATCAGTGATAATAACATGGGTCAAAGTCGTCAATCTCATGCAGCCATCCTGCAGTATCGGAGACTGAAATTCGACCAACACATATACATGGTCCAAATCTCATTAATGTGACCACTGCCTGTTTTCGTCAATGTGCTCTGACCACTCACAGACGGCAGGTGATACGGGAGGGGGGGCGGGGGGGGGGGGGGGTTGCGGGAGGCGACACGACACGGAAAACAATGCCGTATTGCAGAAACGGGGCAATTATCTTACGTCCAAGAATACATTGTCATTGGCTTTCAGGCCGAGGTTGGAAGCATTTCCAATACAGCGAAGTTTTTAAACTGTTCGCGTGCCGCCTTGGTTAAAGTATACGGTGCGTGGCAAAATTGCGCAATCCAAAACCAGCGCTGAAGCATCTGTGGTGCACCACGGGCTGTAGGTGACATGTATGACTGACAGCTGTGGAGATGTGTATGGGCGAAGAGACGTGCAACAGTTGAGCAACTGAGCGCCCGTATGAACCAAGACGCCAGCAACAGTGTCTCTTCAACGAGTTTTCAGCGAACGTTGCTGCGTATACGTCTCCGCAGCACCCATGCTCACTGCTGATCTTCGGCGACGAAGGCTGGAAACTGTACGCCTAAACTGCAACTGCACGCCCACTGAGTGGCGACAGGTAACCTTTTCAGATGAATCACGTGAAATCTCTGAAACCAAACACCCTGCAACTGTTGTCGGAAGGATCAACGCCAGAGGATGGGGCCTTTTGTAGAAGGTAAAATGTTGTGTACATAGTTGCGCGTACACAACTTTCCCACTAGAGCGCGCCCCGCTAAGCACAACAGCGCAGGCGCAGCGCTCGTCCGTCTCCCCACTACGAGATGGCGCTGTCTTAGAGACGGACCAAATTCTGCTTCCGCCGATCCGCGTATTAATATGTAACGCAGCCGATGAGATTGCTGCTAAAGTAGAACCTTTTCTCCTCGCGGATCACACTCGCGCTGAGATACATGAACGCGCGAGGTATTATAACGAGTGTACAGACCTCCGATTAGTCAGTCTGCATTTGTCTGCACCAGTCTATAGTCAAGTTTCACACAGCCATGTACACAGCCATGAAAAGAAATGTATAGACACTTTGTCAAGTATCAGAGATATGTGAGAATAAGATTAACGTACCAAGGCCAAAGGAACTTCAGATTGTCAATTGTAAACAGCATCCAGAATCAAGTTAAGTAATATCTATGCTTTTTATTATTTTAATAAACGTGTGCGAAAATTAATCAAGTTCTGTTTAAAGTTGGTCACCGTCAATCTGCTACTCTAAGCGTGCAAGTGGCATTTCTATCATCTGACCTAACGGCAGAAGATAAACACGCCACGATAAGACCACGAGACGTATTGCCGACACTCGCCTACTTCGTTAGAGCGACAAGTCAAATAATCTGATGGTGTGTGTACCGAAGGTCTTAGAGTACGCACACCACATAAAATGAACAAACACAAGTATGCATCTATCTTTGGGGGCCATGTCCATCCCTACATGCAGTTTGTTTTTCCTCAGCACGATGGTTTCTACATGCAGGACAATGCAACGTCTCACACAGCGCGTAGCGTACGCGCGTGGTTCGAAGTGCACCAGGATGACTTTAAAGTACTCCCGTGGCCACCTAGCGTCCGGATTTAAATCCAGGCAATCTGTGGGACCACCTCGATCGGGCTGTTCGGGCTGTCAAGCGAGAAACCTGGCGCAGATGGCCACAGCAGTGAAATTATCACGACTCCATATCCCTGTCGGTACCTTCCCGAAGGACACTAGTACTCTCCCTACGTGATTCGCAGCAGTCCGCGTTACGAAAGATGGTTATTCAGGCTTTTGACAGGTGGTCACATTAATGTGACAGGAGAGAGTGTAACACGTTTCGCTCACATTGAAGCTCGTAAAAATGTTTTCTAAAACCAACTCCAGCACTGCTAGTTACCCGCCCTGCATGCTCGTACCTGAACATTCCTTTCTCTCTCTCCAAAATGTGCGCGTAGTACACTACAACTACGCTCCGAATGTTAGAGGTTGTAGTGTTGTAAAGTATACTTTACCTTGTTGGCCACTTTGTCTGGCTCTTATTCCTTGTGGTTGCTTTCTACGATACTGTTGATTTAACACCATTTCTGTAATAGTGGCTATGGCTCTGAGCACTATGGGACTCAACTGCTGAGGTCATTAGTCCCCTAGAACTTAGAACTAGTTAAACCTAACTAACCTAAGGACATCACAAACATCCATGCCCGAGGCAGGATTCGAACCTGCGACCGTAGCGGCCTTGCGGTTCCAGACTGCAGCGCCTTTAACTGCACGGCCACTTCGGCCGGCTCTGTAATAGTCCTAGTCAATTCATTTCTCTATTGCACTCAGTTCTATATCAGTGAGTGAGCCAATACATCTGCTTCAAAACACAAAGCAGTGGCGGATCTATCAAACCAAGAACTTTGCCCCTCAGATTGGCGTGCGGCAGTTTTTAATGGGAATAGTGCCACCTTATACACTCCTGGAAATTGAAATAAGAACACCGTGAATTCATTGTCCCAGGAAGGGGAAACTTTATTGACACATTCCTGGGGTCAGATACATCACATGATCACACTGACAGAACCACAGGCACATAGACACAGGCAACAGAGCATGCACAATGTCGGCACTAGTACAGTGTATATCCACCTTTCGCAGCAATGCAGGCTGCTATTCTCCCATGGAGACGATCGTAGAGATGCTGGATGTAGTCCTGTGGAACGGCTTGCCATGCCATTTCCACCTGGCGCCTCAGTTGGACCAGCGTTCGTGCTGGACGTGCAGACCGCGTGAGACGACGCTTCATCCAGTCCCAAACATGCTCAATGGGGGACAGATCCGGAGATCTTGCTGGCCAGGGTAGTTGACTTACACCTTCTAGAGCACGTTGGGTGGCACGGGATACATGCGGACGTGCATTGTCCTGTTGGAACAGCAAGTTCCCTTGCCGGTATAGGAATGGTAGAACGATGGGTTCGATGACGGTTTGGATGTACCGTGCACTATTCAGTGTCCCCTCGACGATCACCAGTGGTGTACGGTCAGTGTAGGAGATCGCTCACCCACACCATGATGCCGGGTGTTAGCCCTGTGTGCCTCGGTCGTATGCAGTCCTGATTGTGGCGCTCACCTGCACGGCGCCAAACACGCATACGACCATCATTGGCACCAAGTCAGAAGCGACTCTCATCGCTGCAGACGACACGTCTCCATTCGTCCCTCCATTCACGCCTGTCGCGACACCACTGGAGGCGGGCTGCACGATGTTGGGGCGTGAGCGGAAGACGGCCTAACGGTGTGCGGGACCGTAGCCCAGCTTCATGGAGACGGTTGCGAATGGTCCTCGCCGATACCCCAGGAGCAACAGTGTCCCTAATTTGCTGGGAAGTGGCGGTGCGGTCCCCTACGGCACTGCGTAGGATCCTACGGTCTTGGCGTGCATCCGTGCGTCGCTGCGGTCCGCTCCCAGGTCGACGGGCACGTGCACCTTCCGCCGACCACTGGCGACAACATCGATGTACTGTGGAGACCTCACGCCCCACGTGTTGAGCAATTCGGCGGTACGTCCACCCGGCCTCCCGCATGCCCACTATACGCCCTCGCTCAAAGTCCGTCAACTGCACATACGGTTCACGTCCACGCTGTCGCGGCATGCTACCAGTGTTAAAGACT
Organism: Schistocerca americana; assembly: GCF_021461395.2. Classification (NCBI taxonomy): domain Eukaryota; kingdom Metazoa; phylum Arthropoda; class Insecta; order Orthoptera; family Acrididae; genus Schistocerca; species Schistocerca americana. The sequence goes on from NC_060124.1 coordinate 528,289,001, forward strand.
GCGATGGAGCTCCGTATGCCACGGCAAACTGGCTGACACTGACGGCGGCGGTGCACAAGCGCTGCGCAGCTAGCGCCATTCGACGGCCAACACCGCGGTTCCTGGTGTGTCCGCTGTGCCGTGCGTGTGATCATTGCTTGTACAGCCCTCTCGCAGTGTCCGGAGCAAGTATGGTGGGTCTGACACACCGGTGTCAGTGTGTTCTTTTTTCCATTTCCAGGAGTATAGTTGCCAAGTGTTGGAAAACGTAGTACTCTTCAGGTATTCCATATCCTCCTGAAGCCCTTCACAGACGATTAGACATCGTAGAGCTATCAGATTGTTGGGACTTCGTTTGCTACGTTTCACTCGATCTTCCAAGTGTCCCCAGCCGTGTTATTAAGATCGCGTGCTTCAGTGGGTTAGCCGATGTACGAGTGCCCTGAGTATTAGTACTACCAGGAACGTATGTCTGCTGTCCAGTGAAGATGGTTTGTTGTCTTGGCAGATGGGAAGTCCACACCATACCCATCAGGAAGATATAGAATAAATGGCAATAACTCGTCACTAATAGTTTTGAAATAAACATCCTAGTTCATGTTCAGGAGTGCGCCCAGGGACATCCACATCACAGAACCATCTCCGGACTTAACGCACCTTCCATACGCACCGCTTAAACGCCTCATTAGGGCCGCACGTGCGCTGAACGACCCTTATCATCCGAAAAGGGGAAAAATAGCGACTTGTCAGACCACACTACACGTACCCCAAGTCAGCCACAGTCCAGTTTCAGCGTTGTTTGGCTCACTGAACTGCAGTTTTGTGTGCCACTGTAAGCAGTGGCCTTTTACGAGGTACCCTATTGAAAAAGTCCTTTGAGTGCAATTCCTGTCGCAATGTCCTATCACAAACTGGTAGAGATGGACAAAAAAAAAAAAGGTTCAAATGGCTCTGAGCACTATGGGACTTAAAATCTGAGGTCATCAGTCCCTTAGAACTTAGAACTACTTAAACCTAACTAACCTAAGGACATCACACAAATCCATGCCCGAAGAAGGATTCGTATCTGCTACCGTAACGGTCGCGCGGTTCCAGACTGAACCGCCCAGAACCGCTCGGCCACACCGGTCGGCTAGAGATGGACCAATATTCAAACGAAATCACCAGTTCATGGAGGGTTTCCAGCCAGCTGTGACTGGCAAAGTGTATTACTCGTCTCCGATCCCTCTTGGTTGCGATTCTTTTACGATCACTGTCCTTACGCCGTTTTGCACGTCTGCGTTAGTACAACATCGCTTGTACACGCGTTGAACGGAGCACTTTGATAAAACAAAAAATCGGACAACTTCATTTACGTCATAATCAGGGGCACGTCTAAAAACGACAGATCCTTTGTGATATTCAGTCACATCTAAGGGTCGTCAAATCTTATTGCGCTAGTTCCATGTAACCGACTTTCGTGTTCACACTACTCCGTTGGCATGACTCATATCGGCGATGAAAGGTCACACCCTCTACAGCGCTCCCAGGTGAATACTGTGCTCAGTTAAAAGACTGACTAAGATTTGTCTCATGAGCTTAAATTATAGCTGCTGCTAACAAAGTCGGTTCTGAAGTGGACTTAGTCGCTCGAGGCATCGCCAAGTATTCATAATGACGAAGGTTATTTATCAAATACAGTGTGTCCGCATGAAACCTCCGTGATTTCCAAACGCAGTTAACAAACCTGTGAGAAGTAAGTGTCTCTGGTTTGCGGCATCGTATGAAGCAATTCAAAAAGTTTTGTGTAGATTTTTCTATACGTTATTCCTTTCGATTTGTTTTAGGTGCTAAATAATCACACGAAAAGACTAAAGACTACACCTCAAGAGAGAGTCAGTTCATGGTACGGTATGGTATGCGGAAAAGACATTACCCGTCGCTGTCCGAGACAATGCCCGACGTGAATTTCAAATGGAGACGATTAAAGCTTGGTATGACAATTCTCTAAACACTGGAAGCGTAAACAGTCAGTCAGATTCTGGCAGAAAACGCACATCTGATAAAATGGTAGAGAAGATCAGAGAGACGTTCTACAAAAACCTACCAAAGTTCGCTAAGCATCACGAGAGCTAAACATCTGCCGCTCAACAGTTCACAACGTGTTTAACTCAAGACCTCGTCGGCACGTTTGAAAAATTCAAATTTGGCAAGCATTGAAGTGGAACGACCTGCAGCTTCGCCACGAATTTCCTATGAGATGTTCGATGGGATCGGAAGCAAATCCTACGTATCTAGGAAATGTTATCTAGGAATTGCTTTCTCTGGCGAAGCAACCTCCCATACATAAGGGAAGATTAATAGGCACAACATTCGAAATTCGGAAAGCCCCCGATAGTTTTCGGGAACATGTCAGAGACGGCGGAAAAGTGAGTGAGTGGTGTGCGCTGCTGTAAGACAGAATAGTTGGACTTACATTCCTTTTTACCAAACAAACAGTAACGGGAACTGAATAAAAAGTTCTCGTGTTTCTAGCCACGCCAGATGGTTAAAATACGATGAGCTTTCTGCTAAGCACTTAGCACTTCTTGGCCTTTGAGAAGTGGTATGAATGCCACTAGCGGTAGCGTCTTTCATTCATAATTAAACCGTATCCGGTCCCGGGTTCGAATCCCGCCGCTGCTTAAATTTTGATTAATAATCAACATTGGCGGCCGAAGACTACCGGCATAAGAAGTCACCCCTCATTCTGCCAACGTTCTTGTCAAAGAGGGCAGAGGAGCGGACAGAGGTTCAGGGCACTCTCTTGTCCCATGGGTGGAAAAGTGCCCCTAAAGACGGAAGAATCAGCAATGATCTACGGCATGAGGATGCAGAAGGCAATGGAAACCACTGCATTAAAGACACGTAACGCGTATCCACAGGACATGTGGCCTGTAACTGAAGAAGTGTCATGATGATCCCTCCATTGGCAAAAGATTCCGGAATAGTCCCCCATTCGGATCTCCGGGACGGGACTGCCAAGGGGATGTTACGAGGAGAAAAAGATTAACTAATCAACGGAAGGATAACGTTCTACGAGCCGGGGCGTGGAATGTCAGAAACTTGGAAGCGGTAGAGAAACTAGAAAATTTGAAAAGGGAAATGCAAAGGCTCAGTCTAGATGTAGTAGGGTCAGCGAAGTGAAGTGGAAAGAAGACAAAAATTTCTGGTCAGATGCCGGCCGGAGTGGCCGAGCGGTTCTAAGCGCTACAGTCTGGAGCCGCGCGACCGCTGCGATCGCAGGTTCGAATCCTGCCTCGGGCATGGATGTGTGTGATGTCCTTAGGTTAGTTAGGTTTAAGTAGTCCTAAGTTCTAGGGGACTGATGACTTCAGAAGTTAAGTCCCACAGTGCTCAGAGCAATTTGAACATTTTTTCTGGTCGGATGAGTGTAGGGTAATATAAACAGCAGCAGAAAATGGTATAACGGAGTAGGATTCGTTATGAATAGGAAGATATGGCAGAGAGTGAGTTACTGTGAATAGTTCAGTGATAAGGTTGCTCTTATTGGAATCGACAGCAAGCCAACACCGACAATGATACTCTAGGTATACATGCCGAAGTCACAAGCTGACGATTAAGAGGTAGAGAAAGTGTAAGAGGACACTGAAAGAGTAATACAGTATTTAAAGAGAGATGAAAATCTAATAGTCATGGGAGAATCGAATGCAGTTTTAGGGGAAGGAGTAAAAGAAAAGGTTACAGGAGAAAATGGGTTTGGGACCAGGAATGAGAGACGGGAAAGTCTAATTCAGTTCTGTAACAAGTTTCAGCTAGTAATAGCGAATACTCTTTTCAAGAATCGCAAGAGGAGGAGGTATACTTGGAAAAGGCCAGGTGATATGGGAAGATTCAAGTTAGATTACATCACGGTCAGGCATAGATTCCGAAATCTGATACTGGACTGTAAGGCGTACCTAGGAGCAGATATAGACTCAGATAACAATATAGTAGTGATGAAGAGTAGGCTGAAGTTTAAGACATTAGTCAGGAAGAATCAATACGGAAAGAAGTGGAATAAGGAAGTACTAAGGAATGACGAGATAAAGCTGAAGTTCTCTAAGGCTATAGTTACAGCAGTAAGGAATAGCTCAGCAGGCAGTACGGTTGAAGAGGAATGGGCATCTCTAAAAAGGGCCATCGCAGAAGTCTGGAAGGAAAACATAGGTACAAAGAAGGTAGCTGCGAAGAAACCATGGGTAACAGAAGAAATACTTCAACTGATAGATGAGAGGAGGAAGTATAAAAACGTTCCGGGAAACTCAGGAATAGAGAAATACTAGTCGCTGAGGAATGAAATAAATAGGAAGTGCAGGAAAGCTAAGACGAAATGGCTGCAGGAAAAAAGTGAAGACATCGAAACGGAAATGATTGTCGGAAGGACAGACTCAGCATATAGGAAAGACAAAACAGCCTCCGATGACATTAAAAGCAAGGGTGATAACATTAAGTGGGCGACGGGAATTCCGCTGCCAAATGCATAGGAGAGCGCGTATAGGTGGAAAGAATACATTGAAAGCCTCTATGGAGGGGGGGGGGGGGGGAGGTTTGTCTGTGTGTTAGAGGAAGAAACAGGAGTCGATTTATAAGAGATAAGGGATCCAGTATTAGAATTAGGATTTAAAAGAGCTCTGGAGGGCATGAAGGTCAAATAAGGCAGAAGGGATAAGGCAGAATTTCTAAAATCAATGGGGGAAGTGACAACAAAACGACTATTCACGTTGGTGTGCAGAATATATGAGTCTGGCGACATACCATCTGACTTTCGGAAATGCATCATCCACACAATTCCGAAGACGGCAAGAGCTGACAAGTGCGAGAATTACCGCACAATCAGTTTAACAGCTCATGCATCCAAGATGCTTACAAGAATAATAGAAGAATGGAAAAGAAAATTGAGGATACGCTAGATGACGATCAGTTTGGCCTTAGGAAAGGTAAAGGCATGAGAGAGGCAATTCCTACGTTGCGGTTAATAATGGCAGCAAGGCTAAGGAAAAATCAAGACAAGTTCATAGGATTTGTCTAGAAAAAGCGATCGACAGTGTAAAATGGTGCAAGATGTTCGAAATTCGGAGAAAAGTAGGGGTAAACTATAGGCTGAGACGAGTCATATACAATATATATAAAACAGCCAAGAGGGAATAATAAGAGAGGACGACCAAGAACGTAGTGCTCGTATTAAGAAGGGTGTAAGACAAGGCTATAGCCTTTCGCCCCTACTCTTCAATCTGTACATCGAGGAAGCACTAACGGAAATAAAAGAAAGGTTGAGGAGTGGGATTAAAATTCGAGGTGAAAGGATATCAATAATGCGATTCGCTGATGACATTGCTATTCTGAGTGGAAATGAAGAAGAATTACATTATCTACTGAACTGAACGAACAGTCTAATGAGTACAGAATATGGACTGAGAGTAATTCGAGGCAAGACGAAAGTAATGAGAAGTAGCAGAAATGAAAACAACGAGAAACTTGGCATCAGGATTGATAATCGCGAAGTAGATGAAGTTAAGGAATTCTGTTACCTAGGTTGTAAAATAACCAATGATGGACGGAGCCAGGAGGACATCAAAAGTAAGCTAGCAATGGAAATGGAGCATTCGTGGCCAAGAGAAGTCTACTAATATCAAACATCGGCCTTATTTTGAGGAAGAAATTTCTGAGAATGTACGTCTGGAGAACAGCATTGTGTGGTAGTGAAACATGGACTGTGGTAAAACCGGAACAGAGGAGAATGGAAGCGTTTGAGGTGTGGTGTTACAGACGAATGAAAATTAGGCGAACTGATGAGGTAAGTAATGAGGAGGTTCTGCGCAGAATCCGAGAGGAAAGGAATATGTGGAAAATAAAGATAAGGAGAGGAGACAGGATGATAGGACGTCAGGGAAAGACTTCCATGGTACTAGAGGGAGCTGTAGAGAGCAAAAACTGTAGAGGAAGACAGAGATTGGAATATATCCAGGAAATAATTGAGGACGTAGGTGCAAGTGCTTCTCTGAGATGAAGAGGTTAGCACAGGAGAGGAATTATTGGCGGGCCGCATCAAACCAGTCAGAAGATTGATGACCAAAAATAAAAGAAGAAAGAATGCCAGTTGGCAGGTGGCACGCTCCTTATATACACTAGCTGCCTGCTGTGACCTCACTGGCGCTCACGGCATAGCCATATATGGGCAATGGCAATATGCGTTCGATGTGGCTGGTTCAACCTCGCGATCGTTGTATCCCACGCTGTGCTGAGCTGAAGGCTGCTGTCTCTATTAAGGGTGGTATCGATAATGTTTATTTCAATGCCTTCTTTAATTACACAGTCCCAGTAGCCACTACAGAGTTTCAGTGAAATTTGATCTGGTGACCGTTTTCTAAGCCATGTTCAGCTAAAGCCGGTTCCTAGGACTAGCGTAGGTGATAAAACATCTCCTGCTCCCTGCATTGTTCTGTAGTGCGCACTGTTTGTCCGACGTAAGATGGCGACACCCGCAAGGTATCTAGTAGACCACGGGTGTTCGAGGCATGCTGCATCTTATACCTGCTGCATCTGAAACTGGTCTAAGTAACTGTTGGTTTTTGTGGAGACCTGCAGATGGATTTGATCTTGTGTCTTTTCAGTAGGCAGCTTATCTTGACCGACACGCAGCCACAGAAAGGCAAGAAAGCGAACATACTTTCCCGCTCCTCGTCGGTGGTCTTAACGTGAAGCTTGCTTGAGATCATTCCATTTGTTTGGTGAAAGTTTCAGCCGTTGTTCACTGTGAACCGAGAACTTTTCGTTCAGTGTTACCTTCGACGACCTCTGCACTTTACCTGGATATGTTTCAGCAATATGCAGCTCCTGTCCTTCTTCCCCTCCAACCAAATGTGATCTTCCAGCAGAATGGGACACCACCGGTCTACAGTTTACATCTTCATTATCTCCGGGATCAAACATTTCCACAGTGATACGTACGACGTGATGGTCCACCAAGTGGCCATCGCGATCTGGCGACCTAACCCATCTGGATTTCTTCCTGTGGGGCTATCTAAAAACATTGTGTATGCCTCGCTTGTACGCGACCTGCGCGATCCCGGCAGGAGAATTATGGATGTAACAGCCCCCATCAACCCAGTCATGCTTGTGCGTACATGGGTTGAGATAGAGTATCATCTATGCATTTAATGGGTTACGAAAGGAGCCCTCAGAGATGTATATTAATTTTTTGTATAAAACTTTTTGAATGTCTTTACATGAAAGCGCATACCGTGAGTATCTATGTCTCACAGGCATTTTTTTTAAGTTCATTTGGAAATCTGGGTCGTTTCATGCAGCCACCCAGTACTATGTACGGTGCAAAATGAGATTTCAACATACGAACCCTTGTCCTTTGTCGGTTCAAGAGAAATGTTATTGCAGCGTAGTTGGACGAGGCAAGGGTACTGGAAATCTCTTAACAGATGTACAATCGCACCAAAAAGTATTGGCACAGTTACATTTTAGTGGTTGTAGGTTAAACGAAACATATATTTCAGATCAGAACGCAGACACGAGCCACCTTACATTACATAGGTTAAGTCCAAATCACGTGTCCGTAAAGTAACATAAAGTGTTATGAAAATAAACATCGCTCTTCTGCATCCAAAAAAGTATTGGCACACGCGTATGAATCGGACAGTGTGTTCGTTTTATTCATTGGTTTTCACTTTCCAAAAGCTATTGTGCATCCCTTTAGCATCTATAACAGCACGTAAACGACTAGAAATGATTTTATTCAATTCCGGGTGACATCAGGGGTAATTTTCGACTATTCCTCCAGCAGCACTTTCTCCAAGTCGCTTTTACCGGATAGACGCCTTTTTCTGACGTGTGTGTTAAGATGAGCCCACAGATTCTCAATGGGGTCCAAATCAGGGCTCTCAGGTGGTGTTAGAGCCCTTCTGTGGGCGTTGTACAGTAACCACTCCCGGGTTTTAATGGCAGTATGTTTTGGGTCGTTGTCTTTCTGGAAATGAAACACCCCAGTAAGGCCCAATGTCTGTGCACTAGCGTGTAAATTACCTCGCAACACGTCCATGTATCTCATATGATCCATTTTACCGTGGATTATAGATTTCCAACACCGGACGCCGCCATCAACCCCAGACCATGATCCCGCCCGCACCGTGTTTGACTGTGGGATGCATATGTTTGATGTCGAGGTGCATATTCGGTTGCACCAAACTTTCTTTCTTGCATCAAATCCGAAACACATTGAACTTCGATTCGTAGCTAAGTATCACAGTGTCCCAAAACTCCATCGGCTTGTTGATATAGTCCTTGGCAAACTGCAGGCGTTTCTGCCGGTTAATTTCCGATATGTACGACTTTTTCCTGGGAGAACATCCATGCACGTCAGCCTCATTCAACACATTTCGTATAGTTTGAGCACTAACCGTCTTGTCGGGCGTTGTCTGAACAACCTCAGCAATAGTTGCTGCACTTGTAGCAGGTTCCTTCCGAGCAAGTGTGATGATACGGGGATGCTCTCGGGTTGTAAGCACTTTTAGACGTCCAGGACGACACTTATTCACTGTTGCTCCAGTCTCTTTATATTTATGAATGATGGCTCGTACCGTGATCCGATTTGTCCATAGCTTCTCCCTTGTGAATGGAGCAATACCACTCTCTCACGCAACAACACTGAATGTTCCTTCTTCGGCCCCATGCTGACCACTATCGCGCAATACAACAACATACTAGCGACTGGGCCGTCAACAACACGCAGTGTCTATTGCGTCAGCAAAAAATGGTTCAAATGGCTCTGAGCACCACGGGACTTAACATCTGAGGTCATCAGTCCCCTAGAACGTAGAACTACTTAAACCTAACTAACCTAAGGACATCACACACATCCATGCCCGAGGCAGGATTCGAACCTGCGACCGTAGCGGTCGCGCGGTTCCGGACTGAAGCGCCTAGAACCGCTCGGCTACACCGGCCGGCTATTGCGTCAGCAGATGGCGTTCCGGTACCTGAAAACCCAGCAATACAGTGAGAAGCCACGCTCTGTGCCAATACTTTTTGTGTGCAGAGGAGATACGTGTTTGCCCTTAACACTGCATTTCTTTGTTAGTGGTAGGCACCGTGGACAGAACTGTAATGTCTGGTATGTGAGGTAGCAAGTGCATTTGCTGTGTACCTGAAGGTGCGGCGTTTGTAACCAGCAACGATAAATACGCACGTGTGCCAATACTTTTCGGTGCGATTGTAGATCTGCTCATCCCTGCAGTGCCCCGGCTCGCCAAGAGAGCGCCGGTCTGGCGCATCAGAGTTTGCTGCCAGTTAACCAGAAGGGCGCCTGCCCTGGTTGGCCAGGACCCATCCGGTGTTACTCCGCAAGAGCCCAAGGGCAGACAGAAGCCGCGGCGCTGGCAGTGGGCCTGTCGGGCAACTGCCAACAGCGACGGCGCGCAGACGCTGCAAATGTGCCGCGCCGGCCACCAGCCACTTGCCACTACATCCCGGAGTAATTGGCGTGTCGCATTCTCGTTACGGCCTAGCTGGCGCCACCACACAGCCTCCCTGCTCATGGTCTCCGCACGCTGAGTCTGTCTGCCGTGCTGCAGTTGCAAATGACTTTCACTAGTTCCATTTCACTGACAAATCACCTTCTCCCTACCTAGTGACGCAGTCGTCTACCACTAGCAACTAAGTCACCAACATCGATAACCTTTTTGTAGTTTTCTGATCTGTTCCTCAGTAAGTAACTATTTTCAATCACCGAAGGACCTGAAGGAATTTTTTACTATCTGTTAAACCTGTCATGTGGATTCATGTACGCCTACCCCCGTTAGCTGAGTGGTCGGCAGCTCAGCGTATTCGGTCAGAGACCGGTTGGCCTCTGTAATAAAAAACTATATCGAAGCATCAACAAACGCTAGCCGGAGTGGCCGAGGGGTTCTAGGTGCTACAGTCTGGAACCGTGCGACCGCTACGGTCGCAGTTTCGAATCCTGACTCGGGCATGTATGTGTGTGATGTCCTTAGGTTAGTTAGATTTAAGTAGCTCTAATTTCTACGGGACTGATGACCATAGAAGTTGAGTCCCGTAGTGCTCAGAGCCATTTTAATCATTTCATCAACAAACGAACTTGAACGGATGTCATGTGACGTCCGCAACGACCAAACACAACGATCAACAACGAACATAATTGCCGGCACGGTAACTCTGCGTGTTCGGTCAGAGGGTTAGCTCCCCTCTGTAATAAAAAAAAAACAAAAAGAACTGAGTTAATGGATCAACGACGAACTGAAACAGGTGTCTTGCGACGTCCGCACCGAGTAGGTGAAACGAACGAAAACGAAACAAAATGAGATAACACAAAAAAAGTGGTCAGCGCGGCAGAATATCAATCCTAAGGGCCCGGGTTTGATTCCCGGCTGGGTTGGAGATTTTTTTTCGCTGTGGAACTGGGTGTTGTGTTGTCCTAATCCACATCATTTCATCCCCATCGACGCTCAAGTCGCCAAAGTGGCGTCACATCGAAATACTTGCTCCCGCCGACCGGTCTACCCGACAGGAGGCCCTAGTCACAAGACATATTTTTATCTACAATTACTAACGGCTTACACCAGTGGTTCCCAACATGGCGGTAATTACCCCATGAGGGGTAAAACGAAATTTTCTGAGAGGTAAAATCTTAGCTATTCGATTTTGTTTCAGTTACGAAACTAAGTTATTTTCAAAAGATCATTACCATTAACACAGTTTGGTAAGACTTTAGCACTGATTACATAAGTTATCAATAATTAGCTTTTCTCGATTAGTAGCATTAATGCGGCGGAGATTAGAGGTTCCTCACATACTTTACCCAATACACACGTACTTTGTGCTTTGTCCCTTACATCACTGATAATAAAGCTGAGATATGTAATAAATGCTAAACATACCAAGAAACTGTCTTCTCCAACTTGTAGATAGTATCTGCAGTAGTCCAGAAATACTAGTCGCTGCGGAACAGATTAATAAATTTATTGACAGCATGACACGGAAGTAACTGCAAAAGAGTTAGTATAATGCTGTACACAGGATTATTATTGATATTATTACTATTACTGGCTGTGGTCGCAAAGCATTAATAGCCTGAAGTCTTCCAATTTCCGCCAGTTCAGAAGTAAGGAGTGCAGTAATCAAGTGATTTACGAACAGCAAGTACAGTGCGCACACTTTAACTTGGTTCATATTAAATGGGACTGCAGTGTCCAGCTCAGCAAGGGCCGCAATGGAAAGGAGTGATGAAGGAGAAGCATGTTTTGTAACTCTACCCTCACTGGAGACAGTTAGCTTTCTTATCTCAGAAGAAGTTGCGGGTTGCATTTGCGATGCACCACGACTTCTTTCATCGTTCATTCTAACACATACATACACAAACTAAATGTCATTCATCTTTCATCATTTTAAAAAATAAAAGAGTTCCAAGAGAAGACTTTCACACTACAGTTTAGTTGGGTATTAAAATTAATGATAAGGTGGGGGAGAGAGGAGGGGGAGGAGGAAAATGGAGGAGGGGCAATGGAAGAGGGCAATAGACACAGCGAGGGGGAGGGGGGAGATGGGGGTACTAGCTAACGTCTGATGGCACTCAAGAGTAATGGTCTAAGAAAAGTTGGAAACCACTGGCTTAAAAGGTCAAACAATTCCAGGTTACCTATCTAAAACAAAAATTTTATTTTCAGTATTTCATATAATTATCAAACGAAATTAAAAATTTAAAATGCTGTCCTAACCGACTCATTAAAAGGCTTAAACGCACACTAAATCTTCAACAAAATAAATCAAGTGTAAAAGAAATTGTAAATATGTCACGGCACGCAAATGTGTATGTAAGGATAATTGATCATTTTATATCACGCGATTTGCTATTTAATGTACAGTTCGGCTTTAGAAGTCGTTTAACAACTGAAAATGGTATATTCTCTTTCCTCTGTGAGGTACTGGATGGATTAAACAAAAGGTTTCGAAAACTAGACAAATTTTTTGAATTAACTAAGGCGTTTGATTGTGTTGATCACAAAACATTGCTCCAAACGTTGGACCATTACGGAATACAGAGAGTAGCTCAGAATTGTTTCACCTCTTATTTTAGCAACAGACAGCAAAAGGTCGTTATTCACAGTGTTGAGAATGGCTGTGATGTGGGGTCTGAGTGGGGTACAGTCAAGTGGGGGGTGCCCCAAGTATCAGTGTTGGGGCCACTCCTATTCTTTATTTATATAAATGATATTCCCTCTTGTATTACGGGTAACTCTAAAATATTTCTGTTTGCTGATAACGCTAGCTTTGTAGTAAAGGATGTTGGGTGCAACATTGGCTCGGTTTCAAATAGTGTAGCTCATGACATAAGTTAATGGCTTGTAAAAAATAAACTCACGCTACATCACAGTAAGTTTCAGTTTTTACAATTTATAACACACAATTCAACAAAATCTGACGTTTTAATTTCACAGAATGGGCATATGATTAGTGCAACTGAACTGTTCAAATTTCTAGGTGTTCAGATAGATAGTAAACTGTCGTGGAAAGCCCACGTTCAGGATCTTTCAAACCATTACCAAATTTCTTCATGCTGACACCAACTACAAAATTATGAAAGGAAATAAGTTTTACGCTTACTACATTTTCGCTGTTCATCCTGCAAAACGTCAGCATCTGGCATAACAAGTTTTACAAACTTAGCGTCAAATATTTAAGAGATCCGTTCATTTGTAAGTAACAAGATGTTTGGAGTTGTTTTATACGTGGGAGTTTGGTTCTTTAAAGAACTAGGTGTGGGGTGGCTATTGGTTGCAACAACGAGAACAGTAACTTCGACGGTTTCGTCTAACGGTGATTCTACGATTGCTTTACTTTGGGTCGAAGGTTCCCGTTTTCTGACGCGTCACAAGATGGGAAACACCAATGTGGAGTCATGTCAGGCAATTGCTCTCTGTAGAGTTGCCCTTCCTGAAAAGCATAACGCCTACTCTCAACCACAATACAAGAAAAACAGTGATGTTGCAATTTTTAATCAATGGGTGCCTTTATTGTAAGAAATATATTTTTTAAAGGATTACAGTACTATACTGCATGTACCGAAACTCTAAATACGAAAAAAATTTGCAGTTACTGTGCTGCTAACTTACATTCTCCAGAGATGACTATCATTTCAGCCTTCTCTACATTCGTGTGCATTAGACTCACACAAACCTCCAAGTTAGGACGCTGTGCGTTTTCCTTATGCTGGCATATTTGCGCTATGAACTCCAGCAAGCGGAGGAATTATGTTATCTGTCTGTTGATGCAGAATAGTCAAAGTAAGTTTTGTGTTACGTTTTTAATAACGTCGCGTTAACGTGAACGGTATACTGCGACACGTTGTTGACCAGGTTTTGAAAATAGGAGGAGAATTCGTTCTTCTTTCTCCTGGTCGTTGTCCCGCATGTTCAAGCAGTAAGGTAAGGTAAAGTTCCACGTTTTGCCGTGGCGTCATTGGATGCTTTATGGGTTATGTGCAAGACGTGCGAACAGTTTCTAAGTGTTTGCGAATATTTTAACTGACGTTGACTGTGGGTACCAGCCCGGTATCCACTTGATGGGATGTGGGAAACCGCCCAAAAACCACATACAGGTTGGCCGCCACAGCGGCACAAGCTGTTAATCCGGCGGCGGATTCGATTCGAGCCCGGCGCGCCTTCCCAGATCATGAAAGCAACGTGCTATGTGGACGGGTCAGTAGAGGAAGCAGATTACCGAATATGAAAATACTGAGAGCTGTTGAAAAAAAGACGTACTTTTCTCGTATCTTTGTAACGAACAAAATTACAAGAAATGCGATTATTTAAAATTTTTTTACATGGCTGGGGTAGCAACCGTAGGATGAAATCATCTTTTAGAAATAGTAAATAGCCAATCAGTTGCAAAATGGAAGGTTTATTAAAACCACTTTATCATGGGTTCAACGTTTATAGAAACATCTTCTTCAGAAGGAAACAGCCGCACGGGATTAGCCGAGCGGTCTCAGGCGCTGCAGTCATGGACTGTGCGGCTGGTCCCAGCGGAGGTTCAAGTCCTCCCTCGGGCATGTGTGTGTGTGTGTCTGTTCTTAGGATAATTTAGGTTAAGTAGTGTGTAAGCTTAGGGACTGATGACCTTAGCAGTTAAGTCCCATAAGATTTAACACACATTTGAGCATTTTTTCAGAAAGAAATAATAACAATTGGATTATATCTTGTGGCAGATGTACGTTAAAATAAAGCTGTAAAGATTAGTCATATACATAATTTCACCTCTATAACACTAGTGCACAAGCTGTGCACTGGAGAGGAAATGTCAGTTGACAACAACAATATTGTTTACGTTTTAATTATTATGGAGGTGAAATTTTATATTGGACTGAGGCCTTTCTGCTATATTTTAACGTACATCTGCCACAACATGTAATCCAGTTGTCAATATTTCCTTCTGAAGATGATTAGTTAGTTGGTTGGTTGATTTGGGGGAAGGGACCAACAGCGTGGTCATCGGTCCCATTGGATTAGTAAAGGATGAGGGACGAAATCGGCCGCACCGTTTCGAAGCGATTTCCTGAAGCGATTTAGAGAAAACACAGAAAACCCAAATCAGGATGGCCGGATGCGGGTTTGAACGTCGTCTTCCTGAGTCCAGTGTGCTAACCACTGCGCCACATTGCTCGGTGCTGAAGAAAGCGCTTTGGAAACATTGAAACCACGGCAAAAGGGTTGCTATAACCTTCCATTTTGCAACTGATTGGCTGTTTATTATTTCTACAAGAAAATGCAAACATACAAAGTAATGAGTCACTGGTAGCTAAATAACATTAGTTAGACACATGTTTTATTTGCTTCTAGATAAAAAGTTATATTGTGTGCTTAAGGTAATTGGAACACCATGTCTATCATTTTATGTAATAATAGTTATTTGCACTACAATACCTCAAACTTTATCTATGATTTTGTATATTATCTTGGCTTTCAAAAGTTACCTTTTTTCTGTTTACCAATAATTTCATAGTTTTGTTATGTTTAATAACCATTTATACATCTCTAATTTGCGTTCACATATAATAAATTTAAGATGATATAATATCGTTAATGTTCGAGGGTACAGAAGATAGAATAATTCAATAACAGTCAGTACAGTATTAGAGAGTGATAGCTTTTGGTTGCTGACAGAGGAGATGACGTGGCTGTAGCAGATGCTTTATGGGCTGTTTTTTTTTTTTTCGTGTATCGCTTAGATTAAAATGGTTAAAATGGGTCTGAGCACTATGGGACTTAACATCTGAAGTCATCAGTCTCGTAGACTTAGAACTATTTAAACGTAACTAACCTAAGGACATCACACACATCCATTCCCGAGGCATGATTCGAACCTGCGGCCCTAACAGCAGCGCGGTTCCGGACTGAAGCGCCTAGAACCGCTCGTCGCTTAGACTGAACTCGCTGTATACATGTGTGAAATTAATTACCATTAGAAACTGTTACCACATAAAACAATTACGTGAAATGCTAAGATAACGGGACATCGGTGAGACAGATTTGCTAAGTAAACTGCTTCCAATGTACAGGACGGACTATGACGTATAAACGTACTTCAGTGTTGTCGTGGACTAATATTTCACGAAATAATGAAAGTTACGACGTTCAGTGGAGTAAAGTATTTATGAAATGGACCGTTTATGATTTCAGCACATATTGCGAACTACACTGACGGAAAAAAATCACAACACCAAGGAGGAGTTGTGCGAGCATAAACGAAAGCTGATTGTTCCTACGTCTGAAAAATAAAGTGGCTAGTTGCGCCATTGTGAGGATACAAACCAGGTTTGCTTCAAATACGCGCTCTAGCGGTCGAGTGCGTTAGTCACCTTTGGACGTGATTAGTTGATGTTACTCAAGACTGTCTTTAAGGCGACAAATATGCAATCAGCACCGCGCTGAGTTTGAAAGAGGTCGTGTAATAGGGCTAAGAGAAATTGGATATTTCTTCCGGTCACAACAATGTACGGTCGCAAAAGTCCAGGCTCCGGTCGGCCACGTGCACGACCTAGAGGGAAGACCTTCGTGCTCGGCATATGGCTCTGGCGCACCGTACTGCATGTGTAGCGGAAATCTGAGCAGCAATTGGCACAACAGTAACACAACAAACTGTTACAGATCGGTTACTTCTATGATAGATCTGAGTCAGACGTCCTGCAGCTTGCATTCCACTGACCCCTGAGAAGTGGCATGAACCCCCTCTCATATTTCTATCTTACTCTGAGTAATTTGATTTTCCTCTCCAATTGCATGTGGTGCAAAGTTGCTATTCCTTCACACGCGCACTTCCCACGCAGCGTCTCTCGTCACCCGGGTGGTCAGGTGACAGGCGAGTTCTGTTGAACTTGAAAGGGTTAAGCCGACGGGTGTGAGGGAGTCGAGTGGATGATTTCCAGACGCCGACATTGTCATAAGAGCGGGAGCGACACGCCCAGAGAGGCCAGAAGGGGCAGCTGGGCTAGAGATTCCGTTACTTCACAGAAACTTAGTGAAAACACTTTCTGGCGGGCTACCAGCAAGGCGTGTTAACGACTTGTGTTCCCAGGCAGTCTTGGCGGGCAAATTCCCGCGTTTTCTGCAAAATCGTAACTGTGATTGGCTTGTTCTGGGCATAGCTCCGTGACGTAGCAAAATCGGCGCAGAAATTGGCGCCAAGAATCTCCATTGGTGGAATGGTAGTGCTTCGGCAATAGAGTGGAATTTTCCGCCGGTTTTCGCGTTGCTGATTGGAATGTTCAACCACGGCCACTGTCGTGGGGGCAGGAATGTTCTGTGTTCGGCTTGTACGGGTGCTCTTGAGAGTGTCGGCTCTCGCTTTTCGGTCGGAGTAGGTTACAAGACTGAGCTCTCGCTGCTCTGGACAGCCTGCCTTCCGTTGGCTGTCTAATATACTTTTATTTAATTGTAACTGTTTGACGAAGTTGCTGAAGTTTCTACTTCAATGTAACTTTCCGAGTACAGTTGGCAATTGAGCGTTTTGCGTACAAGCGGCCTATGTTGTCTATCTTGAGCAGTTTTGGCTAAAGTTGACTGTATCGGAGTTACTGTGTGACTTCGCTTGTTAAAATCAATCACTGTGCCGTCAGTCGTTGTGTGGCGGGCCTTCTTCGTCTCCCTCAGAGGCGCATTTGTATTGATAGGAAGTCTTTAGTCTGGAACAACCAGACCAAGATAATTTGTTTCGAGCTATACTCGCGACCTTATCATCACCACGACGGGACGTCGAAGCAACCAGGCATCGCTTCCAGTACGCTAGATCGTGTCCTTGCAGTTAAGAAGACAGCTTGGTAATGTATGTCCGCAGCATCGGCAGATTAGGGAATTTATTCTACGATAATCAGAGCTCAGCAGAGCGCGCCTGTTCCCGTCTTTTCTTACGTGGTTCTGTCTTGGATGTTCATTGTCTGAGTTCTCCCTACTGTAGCAGCAATTAATGTTGGGTTGGCTGGGTGTTTCTCTTAAGATATGAGTTGCCATGAATTGGCTCCACGTACCATTTCGTCATAAATGTCACAATCCAGTTTATGGACAACTTCACCTTCACAGCATTTATTTGACTATCCAATTTGATCCAATTTGATGTATTGTAAAATGTTTAATGTGTTTTGTTTATGATTTTGAGTTTAGTCATAATAAATCAAATTGTTATTTTGGACAGAATTTTCATTCTGTTAATCGGTAGAGCAATCCTTTCATTTCTCACTAGGTTAATGAAACTCTCCTTTATTTAATTCATTTCAATCAAATTAAATTATTGCAGGTGCCAAACTCTTTTCTACTCCACTTGCAGGGTCGATTACAGTCACTTCGCGTTTCTTCTTAATCCACGTGCAACAGCAAAAGTCGGAGTTAGAATAAGGTGGGGCTTAGAGCATCATTTACATATGAAGATTGTAGAAGAATTTAGTGTTAAATACACTGCTAGCCCCGGCACCTCGCACCCCTTACCACCGCCATTTCTGACCAGTGGCTTCAAGCGAAAGCTCTTTGGAGGGCGGGGTGGAGGTCTGTTGGGTTTTTAGATGAAAGCTGGTTCCGCCTCGGTACCAGTGATGGCCATATGTTGGTCACGAGGAGATCAGTTGAGTGCTAGCAGCCAACATCTGGAGTCGTGGTCTAGGATGCAATTTTTTATGACAATAGGAGTACTCTCTTGGTTATCCCACGCCCCCTCACTGCAAAATTTGTGATTTGAGCAGTTGTGAAGTCACTCATGAACAGCATTCTAGTGGGGTGTGTTCCAACAGCGAAATGCCTGCCCACGTTTCGCTATTGTAAACCTACATGCTCTAGAGAATGTCGACATGTTGCCTTGGCCAGCTCGATCGCCATATCTGTCTCCAATCCAGCACATCACTGCATGAAAACTCCACAACAGCATAAACCGTCCCTTGTTGACCGAGAAAGTGCAACAGACATGGAACTCCATCCCACAAACTGACATCCGACTCCTGTACGTCACGATGCATGCAGGTCTGCACGTTACACCTGCTACTAATGTACCAACATTTCACATTTGCAATGGCTTATTTCCTGCTTACATGAACCTGTGACTCTGCAACGTTAATGACATAAATACGTTACCCAGACAAATGGATTCCCGAAATTTCGTTGTTCTACAACAAATGTTTTTGGTGTTGTGATTTTTTTCTCGTCAGTGTACATATATTTAAAGATACTGAATTGCTTCTCGTGGTACACTAACATGTAAGAAAATAATACGAAAACTAATATATTTGCACTGTGGTGAAACATGCTAACTAACTGCTGTGAAAATGACAGACAGTATATTTTCTGTGGGAAACATGAGCAGAGAGACTTCAGTCAGCAAACAGACTGTAAATAACGCTTTTCTGCTGCTTTGCTATTATGGCAGCATTCCTAACAAGGATTCCTCAGTTGACGCACTGTTTATGGGCCGCCAACGTGGGATGACAACCTGCCATTTCTCGCAGTCAACTGTTTATCCGTCGAAGAGACTGCCTGTTAGAAAGCCCTTTTCTCATTATTCAATGTGAGAAAAGGAGTTGTTTACTAAGTTTAGACATTGTTTTGATGAAGCTACATATACTTCTTCTCATTCTTCATACCTGTTTCATGTCACTTTGTTCCCAGGCCTTTTCAGTCATTCTTTAGGTAACTTTGAGAGATTAAAATGAAACTAAATTCGACGTTAGATGCTTTCCAACGTTAAATGGTAACTATGTCCGAATGTTTTCTTTGGACATTTCATTAACGTTTTTGGTGTATATCGTCTGTTACTTATTCTTTGACATTCTGCAGTGATACGAATTTTCCATTTTATGTGTTCTTCATTTTGATACTCCATATAAATGCCTATTTTCAGTGTTTGTCAGTATTCCTCCTTTTGTTTTTCAAAAAAATGGTTCAAATGGCTCTGAGCACTATGGGACTTAACATCTGAGGTCATCAGTCCCCTAGAACTTAGAACTACTTAAACCTAACTAACCTAAGGACATCATACACATCCATGCCCGAGGCAGGATTCGAACCTACGACCGTAGCGGTCGCGCGGTTCCAGACTGAAGCGCCTAGAACCGCTCGGCCACACAGGCCGGCTTTTGTTTTTCGTAATGTGCTAATAAAACGTGCACCCCAGTAGTACAGGTCATTAAGCCAGTTGAATGAGACTAACCAGGAAAGAGTGTGTGGATATTCATTACTGATGTGTTTAGACCTCGTTTTAAAACTGACAGACACTAGTTGACTAGAGTGTGTTTACATGTCAGAAGTCGTCATATTGCAGTATTTGGAAATTTGTGGGACCAAACTGCTGAGATCATCGGCCCCTAATCTTACACACTACTTAATTTAACTTAAACTAACTTACGCTAAGGACAACACACACACCCATGCCCGAGGGAGGACTCGAACCTCCGACGGGGTGAGCCTCGGGGACCGTGACAAGACGCCTAAAACCGCGCGGCTAGCCGGCGCGGCATTGCAGCATTTCAGAGCCGTTGTGGGAACTTGCTCACTTGATTAGCTGAATGGCAGTATTATATTCGGTGTAAGTGAGTGTAATATTCAGTGATACTGGGAAAGTCAAAATTTTCGTTGTTAGTTTCTCCAAGATTATCTACGAGAAATGTTGCGCTTATTTCATTAGTAATGTATCAAGTTTCCTCTCGATTTAACGTTTTTTGCTAGATTATGCTTTAGTTTAAAAATACGGTATCTTTATTATTTAATATTTTGCGTGAATACGGTAGTTTCTGGTAGAAATAATATAAGGGAGGCACTGTTTCGTTACACGATATGCAACGTACTGAAATGGGTATATAACTGATATTTCTGAATACTGTGATGTAAAAATTACGTGCGTATATACTTACTATTTCGCGTGACACACCTTTCTAATCCTGGCATTCGTTTCCGATTCCTAGTACTGATAACTACCAACGAAAATGGTTTGAACACAAGCGAGTATTTTACTGAAACGCTTGAGAAGAGATACTGCAAAATCCAGCAACAATGTCAACAGATGGGTTTATGCGGAAAACCAAACTACTATAACTGCAGGTGACTGTAAATTAAGTCACATATGTGTCAGTCACTTCTGCGCTATTCCATGCATACTTCAGAATTTGGTTCACCCGACCAACGAGGAATTTGCTGTTGCGTTTTTGTGGAGAGACAAAATGCAAGCTACGCTCGAGATACAAGAGTCATATTTTATAGTTTTTAATGTTCAGCACACTGGAACGAAATAATTACAATAACTACAACCTGCCTCGCTTCCTTTAACGACCTCTACGGTCCATTAAGAAAGTAGCAACAGTCGCTACCTCACCGTGCCTGGGGAAGAAAGAGAAAGATTCGATCTGGCTTGTCGAACGAACCATCCACTATGTGCAGGCGGTGACTTGCCAATTCAGCCAGCAAATACAGCAAAAGAGTGGCAGTTAAGGAGTTCAAAGAGGTGCAGAAATAGAGATTTGACGCTGTCACAACATCGAGGTCCTCTTCCTCGTTTTTTCGAGGCCCCGAAGAATGGGACCACGTTTCACAGAGACGACAAGCAAAGTGCTTCTGCTGCTGTAAATAGGTATTAACCTGCCGACTACCCACTGCTCAGTATTAGCATTTACATTAAAACTTCTGTCATCAATCACTCAGAGCGTGTCACGGACCCCTCTTGCATGGACGACGTTCGTTTCCAATTACCCCGGACGAGCGTTGCTGCATTACTAGGCAAGTCCAGGTCGTAAATCTTGACTCGCGTGTTAACGTCGCTACTGGTTGCACCCTCCCATTGTGAGTAAGCAGCTCAAGACTGGATGTGCACTAAGGTCTCCGTAGTCGTGAGCATGAAGCCAAGTTATTATTAGAGAGCGGAAATACTGGCAAAGAAAAGCTTATGAACGAGTGATAGTCGTGAATATACCAAGAAGTAATTTCAGCTACCAGAGCTATTCTTCAGTAGATAAAGGTGATGTGGATTTTCGAAAAATATTTCAATGGAATATGGTATTTTTCTTCCATGAGTTTATCTACTCCCCCTTCTCTCTATATCCGTCTCATCCTCACCCCTCTCTCTTCCTGCGTCCTCCTCCCCTCTCTATCCATCCCCTCTCTCTTGCCACCTACTTCTTCTCCCATACCACATCCACAGTCACTCAAATAGCAGATTGGTTATCTTCACCCCCACGGCATTTTTTTCTGGACAGTAAGTAATATGTCTATCAAGACTGGTTCATGTCACTCTGGGGGTTTAGGAGGAGATGTTCAACATATGCGTTTGTGCATATACGAGTACTGAACACGTGTATGTCTGATCCTCTGCGTTGATTTTGTCCATAATGGGTATGAGGTCATGGTTGTAAAAAAAAAAAATAGTGTTAAAATGTGGTACAGCCCACATTTCAACCTTGATTTTCTGCTGTTTTACACCCCAAGACTCCAGACATAATTTTAAAATCCAACAGCTTGATCTTAGGTGCCAAAACATGTGGACAAAACTACTCGTTCGCTGCAGTGCCCATTCTACTGACCTGGTTGGCACACTGAACAGCACAAATGACACACAAATTGTGCTTCATACGTTTAAACGAACTGTCGTTTTCGAACGTGTTTACGTCACCTCTTCCTGTCCACACACGCACCCCCAGTCGTAGTGGGGAATCTTCCTCCCACAGTAGTTTTTTGCAAATAATAAGTCATCTTCCTAAAAATGTAGTTGAAGTTACTGCAGGTATTTCCTTAGTTGTGCATCAACGTCATCGCCCTTCCATTCTCATCCCTATGGAGTGTAGGATGGTTTTTTCCAGATAGTAAGTAACTCGTAACCCCCGAATACTAAAAGAATCGAACTCCCGTCTATAAATATCTTCAAACTTCTGATTTATTTACGAATGACTTCATGCGTTAAATATTTGACAAACATAGAAATTATACAGCCAACCGGTTGCAAATAACTGTCTTGTACATTGACCTAGGTTTCGATGCCTACTCAGGGAATCAGAATGAAATTTTGAGAAACCCTATAAAATAATACATTGACAATTAAATATGACCAAAAAACACACTAACCAAGATGACAATTATTATGATGTGCAAAGGTCACTTACATAAAATTACACCGCGAGAAAGCAATGGTCAGAATTTAGAGCAGCTATGCTTAAGTCAGAAGTAAAATAAACCTCGTTACAGCCTTATCACGTATGCCTAGCTAGGACTAACATCAGACTGATCGGCCCAGTGTCTTACACTGCTGCCACTAAATCAATACAAGTTGCGCCGCCTATCGAGCGCGCACAGTGACATGTGCCCATTTGAGACATTATAACAGAAATAATTGAAAATAGACGGGTAATTATAAAAACAAATTACAAAAGATGAGAGCTTAACGTATTTTTAAAAATACGCAGTAGTCAGGCAGATGAAGTATAAGAGCTATCTATTAGGCTTTGCAGAAATTACTTTTACGTGAAAGACAGAATGATGTAGAAAAGTTATACATTCCAATATATATATATATATATATATATATATATATATATATATCAGTTCATGATACCCAGTATTACAAATTTACTCTTTCTGATGGACACACGTCCAGATCGACCGCTCTCAAAATTCTGCCATCTCTCTCCCCACATCTACCACTGCTGGCGGCTCACGCTGTTCACATCCAACTGCCCAACACTACAATAGCAAATATTCCAACAATGCAAACTAGCCACAGACTGCTCACAGCACACTCAGTGATTTTCGACAGAGTGCAACGTGAAGATACCAACATGAAAACCTAACAACCTACTTACATGCTTTAATTTAAAAATACGTTTTTTTATTGTTAAAAATTTCTGTGAATACGGTGATTTCTAGTAGAAATATTACAGCGGAGGCACTGCTTCGTTAAACGATATGCAACGCACTGAAATGGGTATATAAATGACATTTCTGAATATTGTGGTGTAAAAATTATATGACTACGTACTTATTATTTCGTGCTTCACACTTTTCTATCCCGGCATATTTCTCCGGTTCCCAGTACCGCTAACTACCAAGGAAAATAGTTTGAAAATGAACTTATCTATGAGAATCGAAGAAACTGATGTTTCGGAACTAAAGGCAGGAAAATAAAGTAAAAGATAGAGGAATCAAAATTCCGCGAGTAGTGGATTAAAACCACAGAAAAAGTTTTTGTTAGGTAATTGCAACAGTTCATTGAGGATGGGGCCATCGTCCTTAGGAATGTGCTTGCAAATCTTCATCTCTTCGAGTACGTCGAGCCTATGATCTTTCATTTCTCTATGTAAAATGTAAATTTCTTCAACGCTTTTTGGTTTATGGCTGTAAATTAACAGATGATTAGAATTACGTACATTAGCGCCTTTTTTTCCAATAAATGTTCTTAGTACCTGACACTAAAAGATCTTCCAGTTTATACTATATAATAAATGAAACACCTATGACAAGTGATTTTATACACTTCTGAATTGTGTGTAGGAGTAACCATGGACCTCAGATTGTGAATAAGTTCGTTTTGAAAATTAGTGTTGGTCAGTGTACCAAACGGCAACGGCCTTGCCGCAGTGGATACACCGGTTCCCGCGAGATCACTGAAGTTAAGCGCTGTCGGTCGTGGCTGGCACTGGGATGAGCGACCATCCAGGCCGCCATGCGCTGTTGCCATTTTTCGGGGTGCACTCAGCCTCGTCATGCCAATTGAGGAGCGGCTCCGGTCAAAGAAAACCATCATAACGACCGGGAAAGCAGTGTGCTGACCACTCGCCCATCCTATCTGCAGCCTCATCTGAGGATGACACGGCGGTCGGATGGTCCCGATGAGCCACTTGTGGCCTGAACCCGGAGTGTGTGAATGTACCAAACAGTTATTTGCAACTGGCTGGCTGTATAATTCCTGCGTTTGAAAATTATATACGGTTGCTGAAAAACAACCATGTTTAGAACTGTTAAGTATTTGACTTTAAGATTACAAGCGAGTAAGGTTTAGAAAAGGTATGAAATTATGTTTAAAATCTGTTGAAAGTCGCTATGTGCTCTCATTACCAAGCAATGTATGAGTGTGGTCTGTGTAATTTGTACTCTGATTAAAGAAAACTTATTTTTTCACGCATCTCAGTGTTCATGAATCGTATCCCTTGAACTTCGTAGGGCACAAATAGATAACTTCGCATGCGCATGCGCGATTAATGTTGGCACTGCGTGCGAAATATGTTTCGAGCAGAGTCAGCGGCAAAGGCGTAATAAATTAAAAAGTTATAGATGATGTGGCAGTTTTCGACGCATCTCAGTGTTTATGACGTCAGTCTCCAGAATTATGTGCAGTACAGTTATATAATTTTGCAGGTCATTCAGTGGTGTAAGTGGATACCGTCTGCGAAGAGTGTTCCGATTAGAGTTTACATCAACGAAGAAATAAATTAAAATGTCATGCGAAAACATAGTACACGATAAAGTTTCCTTTCATCACTTTATTACAAGTCGCTAAGTGTGCTCAGTTTTAAATATTGGATAAAGATAGCCTGGCTACTTGCGAGCTGCGCATTACTCTCGTTTGCCACCCCTACCCTAATCCTTTGAGATGTATTCGCTTCTTACCCCTTCAGAGCTACTTTCGGTATAGCAAGCGATGTATGTATTAAGTTTGGATGAAACTTGTCCAGTAGTTTGGATGTGGATCATTCTTTCATTCTTACTTACAAATATAAATTCATAAAATACATACATTTTTGTGAGATATTTCATCACGGTGCTACATTATCAGAAATAGAACAGCTGATTTCTGTTTTTTTTTTTTGTTTTTTGTTTTTTTTTTCGGTCCAGCACGGTACGAATTGCTCTCCTGTGCCACAGTAGCCCTTGTAAATTACGTACTCAATTATTTGCTGAAGGTATTCCAATCTCTGTCTTCCTCTACAGTTGTTGCCCTCTACAGCTTCTTCTAGTAGCATGGAAGTCATTCCCTGAAGTTATACCCTGATACCTTAACAGATATCCTGTCATCCTGTCCCTTCTCCTTGCCAGTGTGTCCCACATATTCCTTTCCTCTCCGATTCAGCGCAGAACCTCCTCATTCCTTACATTAACAGTCCAACTAATTTTCAACATTCGTCTGTAGCACCACATCTCAAATGCTTCAATTCTCACCTGTGCCGGTTTTCCCATAGTCCATGTTTCACTACCGTACAATGCTTTGCTCCACCCGTGCATTCTCAGAAATTTCTTCCTCAAATTAAGGCCTATGTTTGATACTAGCAGACTTCTCTTGGCCAGAAATGTCCTTTTTGCCAATGCTAGTCTGCTTTTGATGTCCTCCTTGCTCCGTCCGTCATTGGTTATTTTACTGCCCAGGTAGCAGAATTCCTTAACTTCATGTACTTTGTGACCATCAATCCTGATAATTTTCTCGCCATTCTCAACCCTGCTGCTTCTTATTTGTTTCGTCTTTCTTCAAAAACATGGTTCAAATGGCTCTGACCACTATGGGACTTAACATCTGTGGTCATCAGTCCCCTAGAACTTAGAACTACTTAAACCTAACTAAGCTAAGGACATTACACACATCCATGTCCAAGGCAGGATTCGAACCCGCGACCGTAGTGGTCACGCGGTTCCAGACAGAAGAGCCTAGAACCGCACTGCCACACCGCCCGGCCGTCTTTCTTCGATTTACCCTCAATCCACATTCTCTACTCATTAGACTGTCCAACCAATTCAGCAGATCATGTCATTATTTAACTTTTTATACCTGGGATTCACAGTCATGTAGAACTTTATAGAGGACACCATATTTACGCCAGTGACTGTAACACTTCCTTTATTTAACGATTGCAATTTCGGCCTTAGGCCATTATCAAGTGCAGATCTTTGTGGTTTCAGCCATGTCAACTCAAAATGAACTGACACATTTATCTGTCGTTCTCATTACTGTTAAATAGATTCGTAACAGTGTCACGAATGAATTTAATAGTAATGACAACGACAGATAAATGCATCAGCTTCTTTTAAGTTCACATGGCTTAAAGCCACAAAAACCTGCACTTGATAATGGCCTAAGGCCGAAATTGCAATGCAGTTCTTCTTCACTTTCGCTTTGGATAGCAGTGCCATCAGCGAGTCGTATAATTGATATCCTTTCACTTTGAGTTTGAATGCGACTCTTGAAACTTTTTTTTTCCCATCGTTGCTTCTTCGATGTACAGACTGAACAGTAGTGGCGAAAGACTACATCCCTGTCTTACACCCTTTTTAATCCGAGCACTACGGTCGCAGGTTCGAATCCTGCCTCGGGCATGGATGTGTGTGATGTCCTTAGGTTAGTTAGGTTTAAGTAGTTCTAAGTTCTAGGGGACTGATGACCTCAGATGTTAAGTCCCACAGTGCTCAGAGCCATTTGAACCATTTAATCCGAGCACTTCGTTCTTGGTCGTCCACTCTTATTATTACCTCTTGGCTCTTGCACATATTGTATATTACCCGCCTCTCCCAACAGCTTACCCTACTCTTCTCAGAATTTCGAACCACTTCCACCATTTTACACTGTCTAACGCTCTTTCCAGGTCGACAAATCCTGTGAACGTGTCGTGATTTTTCTTTAGTCTTACTTCCATTATCAACCGCAACGTCAGAACTGTCTCTCTGGTTCCTTTACCTTTCCTAAAGCCAAACTGATCGTCATCTAATTTCTGAACTACGAGGGCTATGCCGAAAGTT
Source organism: Schistocerca americana (assembly GCF_021461395.2). Lineage (NCBI taxonomy): Eukaryota > Metazoa > Arthropoda > Insecta > Orthoptera > Acrididae > Schistocerca > Schistocerca americana. The sequence goes on from NC_060124.1 coordinate 528,316,258, forward strand.
TTTAACAGCCCGTAAACCGTTAGGCGGAGGACAATGAGGTTGTTTTCATTCGAAAGAGCGATGTTTTTCGACCTTGGGATGTGCGCGCGCAGCCCCTGGCTAGCGTTGATCCCCCCACAGCGCGGTTAGAAAGCACAGGCAGTGCCGAGTCAGAGACGGTGGAAGATGGAACTGTCCTGCCGCGACTTTCGCGCCATGATTTCTTACGATTATAAAAAGGGTTTAAGTGCCGAAGAATGCCATCCTTCTTTCCTGCGTGTTTTTGGTGAAGCTTCCCGTACTAGGGCCACAGTTGGAAATTGGTTTCGCGAGTTTTCGAGGGGTCGGCAGTCAACTGAAGATGAATCTCGTCCCGGTCGGACAGCAACAGCTGTGACTCCTGAAAACATTGATGCTGTGAGGAAAATGATCAAAGAAGATCCACATCTTACATTTTGCGACATTGAAGGGACCCTAAATAATGGATCAACAGCAGCACAGACCATCGTTCATAATCACTTAGGCCTTACTAAGAGATCTGCCAGTTGGGTGCCACATGCCCTGACAGAAAGCCAAAAGGAGGCGAGAGTGGACTGGGGTCGTTTCATGCTCAAAAAATTCAATGGAGGGAAATCCAAAAAAAAAAAAAAATGGTTCAAATGGCTCTGAGCACTATGGGACTCAACATCTTGGGTCATAAGTCCCCTAGAACTGAGAACTACTTAAACCTAACTAACCTAAGGACATCACACACACCCATGCCCGAGGCAGGATTCGAACCTGCGACCGTAGTAGTCCCGCGGTTCCGGACTGCAGCGCCAGAACCGCACGGCCACCGCGGCCGGCAGGAAATCCCAAGACACCTACAATATCGTCACAGGTGATATAACGTGGGTCTACCATTATGACCCTGAAACGAAGAGACAGTCTTCTGTGTGGTGAATTCCAGGGGAGGAACCACCCACAAAAGTTCGACGAAGTTGGAGCTCTGGAAAAAAGATGGTGGCCACTTTTTTCACGAAGATCGGGCATCTCACCTCTGTGACATTGGACACACGTCGTACAGTCGATGCTGAATGGTGCGTGAACGATTGTCTTCCAAAAGTCATCGCCACATGGAAGTCACAGCATCCAAAGTCCAAGAGAGGGGAACCTTCTGTTGCATGACGACAATGCATCTGCACACAGGGCTGCCAGGACGATGGACTTTCTGGCGAAGGAAAACGTGTGTTACCCCCCCCCCCCCCCTATTCACCTGACCTGGCCCCCTGTGACTTCTTTCTGTTCCCTAAGACAAAGGAAAAAATTAGAGGGCAGCGGTTTTCATCAGATGAAGAGGCCATTGCAGCGTACTAAGTGACATCCCAAAAGAAGCTTGGACTGACACATTTTCTAAGTGGTTTCAGAGAATGGAAAATTGTATACGTTGTAGTGGAGAGTATTTTGAAAAGTTGTAAACATTTTTTTGCAAATAATTTTTATTTCACACATTCTGCTAAAAACTTTCAGCGTAGCTCTCGTAACAAAGTAGAAAAGCACTCCTCGAAGGAGTGGTTGAGCTTCTTCCGCAGTTTGCTAAAGTGTCAGTGAACTGGGTTGCTGCGTCGTGGTTCGCGTGGGTGACGGAGCATCATTTCGCGAGCGAAACAATTAATATTCTGGCCGTGTGATGCAAGGCGGGCAGGCAGACACGGCGAAAGGCGGCCGCAGCTTAAAGCGTATCGGACCGTGGGCGCCGCACGCTCTGTGGCAACTGCGGCATGATAAACGGAGCGAGTGCTCCACCTGTCTGCAGTCGGCAGGGGTCAGCCGCTTACACTGTGTGGGCCGGCAATGACCCTGCACGGCTCTGCGCAAGCGCGCGGCCGGCTTACGGGACCGACTTGTCACGCGCCCCACACTCTTCTGGTGACCGCGAAAGTGAACTGTAGCTCACTGAGCAAGGTTAGCAGCCTGCGAGGTGAGGCCACACCCACGCGTACGCTGCAAACCTCTGTGAAACCGTGGCAAAGTGCGCTTCTGAATGTAGCCCAGGTGTTGGGTCAGCTTTTCATTGCATGGACGTACAGAGCACGGGAATAGTTACTGGTTAAGCAGGTGTGTACGACCAGTAATGTGTCTTCGCAATCCCCACTAAACGGTAGGTAGTGGGTTGCAGTACATTCCAAAATTCCTAACATAAAACTGGTCCTTCATACTTTGTAAAGAAGGCTTTCACGGTATATTTTGCGTCGGCCCCTTCAGTCTTTTCGGCATCTCCGTCACCCTTTCCCAAGGGTGGAAAAAGTGTGACATTCGTGCTGCCTTTCTTTCTCCTTCTTCTTGTGTTACGGCCTCTGTGCGACTACGGGTAGCCCCTTTGTGGACTGCATTTTCCTCTTCTTCTCCCAGAACCTCTTCATTCTTTCTCTTCTTCTCCTCCGCTCTTCTTCCGAGATCTTCAGTTTCCGTTTCTCCTGTCGGCTCCACTGGTGACACTCTAATCTTTTCCTGTATTTTTCTCTGTCATTGAGCTCCGGCATATTGGTCGGTGTATATCTGTTCCGCAAATTTTCCTTTCCTTCGACGTTGATCCCCAATTCCAACAAGTCCTTCCGAAGTTTAACAACCCACTTGGTTCCTGTCTCTCCCCTTTTCCTCCTTGTTGTTTCCCATACTCTCTTCGTCATTCTGTCCATACTCATCCTAACTACATGTCCAGCAAACCTTGCCCTTTTGAATCTGATTTCCTCGGATATTGTTCTCATGTTCCGGTACAATTCTTCCGTTGATCTTCTCAGTATTTTTCTCTCTTCTTTCTCTAGATGTCCTGCCCCATTTCTTCCTAGTGCCATCGTCTCAGCAGCATATAATACTGCATTCCTCATCGTTGCCTTGTAGTGGCGTATCTTTGCCTCTGTGGATATATTCTTTTTATCGTATATGTCTCTCGTTATGCAGAAGGCTGACTTCATCTTCTTTATCATCTCTGTTATTCCCTCCTTGCTCCTGTTCCTTCCTGTTATGAATTCTCCCAGATATTTAAATTTGTGCACCACCTGGACAGTGCCTTCCGGTGTTTCCCAGTCTGCAGTGGTGTTTAATGACTTTGTCTTGTTATAGGCGATCCTCAGTCCCACCTTTCTGGCTACCTTACTTAAGTTGTCGAGTTGTGTCTTTGCGTCTTCTTCCGTCTCACTAATGCTATGTCGTCTGCAAAGGCTAGGCAGTCCACTTGAGCCCTGTTGTCCTTTTTGTCCCCCACATGGGTCTTTGGTATTCCCATTTCCTCGTTTATTGCTCTCCACTGCCTGATTACTTCGTCCAAGTGCTATATTGAACAACAATGGTGACAATCCATCTCCCTGTTTAACACCAGTCTTGATCTCAAATTCTTCTGGCAGTGCTCCTCTGAATCTCACCCTTGCTTTTGTGTCACTCAGAATTTCTTTTATGAGTTCCTGTGTAGTTCCATCAAGTCCTCTGTTCTTCAGGATCCTAACAAGAGTCTGTCTGTCGATAGAATCATATGCCTTTGTGAAGTCCATGAAGGTTATTACTGTCGTTTTGTTTTTTAAGACCCTATGTTCTGTCAGTTGCTTCAGGATAAATATCTGTTCTATACAGCCTCTTCCCTTCTTGAATCCCGCTTGGTAGTCGCCAACTGTTCTTTCTACCTGTTCTTCTACTCTCTTGAGCGATAGTTTTGACAGCACCTTGTATCCGACCTCTAGTAGCGACATTCCTTTGTAGTTGTTTGCATCTCTCTTGTCCCCCTTTTTATGTATTGGTACTACAATTGCGTTCTTCCATCCTTCTGGCAACTTCTTTGTTCTCCAGATCTGGTGAATTATGTTGGTCATGTTGTCTATTGCTTTGCTGCCTTTCTTTGTATACATTAGTCCTCTTTGTTACGGGTCCACGCTCCTTGGGTGTGTCGCACGAGTATTTCGTAAGCAGTAACCCTTGTAGGAGGATTGGATTTTCTCAGTCTCCTATCAATAAACCCATCTACCTCCTGCCTTACCTGCAACTGAGTCTTCCATTTCATACCCTTCTCATATTCACTTAATATACCAACATATCCTCTACAGTCCCCGTGATAAAATAAGAAAAATATTTTCATCAAGTGTTTTATTGTTGTTACACATAGCTACATTATGCATTACATTGTTTTAATTTTTAATTTTTCATTTTATAATATATTTAAGGAACACGTACTTTGGGTCTTAATCAGTAGAAGGAAAAAATCTTTTGTAGCACGTATAAAGATTTTTGTTCCCGGAATTTTAAAAAATAGTTGTTTCTAACTACACACAAATATGTATTACACATCTTGCACACGGTTCTGCACCCTGCACAGCGACATTTACAGAAGTTCTTCTCTGCTACGTACTGGGGAAGGTGGTCAATCTGTTCATATCGACTTAGGCTTTTTGGCAGTGGACAACATTTATTTTCTTGGGTGTATTATCATCAGACACAGAACTTCCAGAGCCTTTCCCATTCATCCACACAAGTTTCTCAGGATCCTGTGAGGAACTTCTCATATGGCAAGCTCACTAGCCAAACTCAGTCTAAAATTTATTGGGGACAGTGTGTTACGTTTTGGTACTCCTAACTTTGTAGAAGATCTTTTGTACATAATCGAACAGTTAACAGTAGTTGAATCAGTGAAATGAGTAAAAATCTATGTTGCTATCGTTTGGTTCTGGTAATTGGGCTTCATTATTGACAATTGAAAAAATAAGTATACTTAATTTTTGACCTTGTTACGATCTGTTTCCTAACAATCATGTTACATATAAACACAGCATTACATAATTGTGAGTTTTTCCACAATCAGCGTGAAAAAAAACTATTTTTACACTATAGGAAATACAGAAAAAGCTTTGAGGTGTAATCTGAAGCACACTTATGTATACTTCGAATTTCGACGTCTTATGTAGTCAACGTAAGTAATAATTGTAGTAAAAACATAATCAATCAATTACAGGACTCTTCTTACGCATTAGAAACAACAGATAAAGTAAATCTACGGTATACGGTAACGTATTACTTGGAAATACTTTCAAAGCGTGCACTATATGCAGCCAGTCTCCTGAGTCGTATCTTCAAAACATCATTAGTTGGACTACAATAGGGATGTCGTACTGTCGTTCGGCCTAGCAGCAGACTGAAACTACCATATCTACACAAACATGTCATACAGGACTTGAGTTGGTGAAAAGCTTTTATTAATTTTACGAAGTTAAAACTCGAATTGCACATACGCAAACCCACGCACTGAAGAGTATATGAGTTGACCGATTCTAAGTGTGAAGCATTGATTCTGTGGTCATTCGACGCTGAATTTTTCTCGTTTAAGGAATTGCAAAGTTCTACTTATATGAACATTTAAAACAAGTTGCCAGTATTTGTACCACTTTGAAATCTCATCAAGATCTGATGGTTACTTGAGCAAATTTTTCAGACAGTACCTCATCATAGATAGCCGTGCGGTTAAAGGCGCTGCAGTCTGGAACCGCAAGACAGCTACGGTCGCAGGTTCGAATCCTGCCTCGGGCATGGATGTTTGTGATGTCCTTAGGTTGGTTAGGTTTAACTAGTTCTAAGTTCTAGGGGACTAATGACCTCAGTAGTTGAGTCCCATAGTGCTCAGAGCCATTTGAACCATTTTCATCATAGATAACTGAGTCAACTCTGAAAAGCCTGAGGTTACTGTTAACATTGTCTGCAACGCCATAAATGTACAAGAGTCTCAACACACTTCCCAGGGGCACTCTTAAAGATACGAGGATGGATCAAAAGCTAATGCCTCCTGCGTCACAGAAAATGTAATAATGAACGGCGGAATTCGTACTGACCATCATAGCTTGAACTGTCTTCTACACAACACTACCGATCAACATAACCATGGTGCATTAATAAACAACTGCGCCATCGTTGAACTAAGGCATTAAACCAGTTTAGAGAAATTCAGGGTCTTGTTTCTTGTCCTATGATTTTAAAGTTGTTTCAACCTCACCCATGAATAAAATATAGTGGACATCAGCAGTTTAGTGCGTTAAGGAAGTTTGGCAACGGAGAAACAGACAATGCGAATAACCCACGTAGCAACCACCCGGCAACATCTGTCACAGATGCTAATCGAGTTAAAGTCATCCCTCGGGCATGGGTGTGTGTCTGTTATCCTTAGCGTAAGTCAGCTTAAGTTAGATTAAGTAGTGTGTAAGCTTAGGTACCGATGACCTCAGCAGTTTGGTCCCATAAGACCTTAACACAAATTTACAAAATGGTTCAAATGGCTCTGAGCACTATCGGACTTAACATCTATGGTCATTGGTCCCCTAGAACTTAGAACTACTTAAACCTAACTAACCTAAGGACATCACACAACACCCAGTCATCACGAGGCAGAGAAACACAAATTTACAATTTACCACTATGTTGAACAGTAGCGTCGTGTAAAGGAAGTTGAGTGTATGATCTGTACTAATATCCCTGTTGTGTGATCAGTATTAAATTTTATATGGCGATGGGGGCATACGTTTTTGATCTACCGTCGCAGGCAACGGTGGCCGAGTGGTTCTAGGCTCTTCAGTCCGGTACCGCACGACTGCTACGGTCGCTGGTTCGAATCCTGCCTCGGGCATGGATGTGTGTGATGTCCTTAGGTTAGTTAGGTTTAAGTAGTTCTAAGTTGTGGGGGACAGATGACCTCAGATTTTAAGTCTTATAGTGATCAGACGCATTTGAACGATTTTTTTTTTTTTATCGACCCTCGTACTTCTCCATCGGCCGTTGTCTCTGCATACAAGATAACATGTTGTGTTCTCCCAACCAAGAAATCCTCAATCCAGTTACGTTTTCCGCTTGATACGCCAGACTACTGTACCTTCGATAAAAAAAAGTGAGTTACTGTGTCAAATATCTTTTGAAACATAAATAAATACTGAATTAACCCGACTTCTTGATGCACGTGTTTCTGGACGTTCTACGTGAAACGTGTGCGCTGAGTTTCGCATCGTCGATGTTTTCAGAATCCGTAGTAGTTGGTGTGGATGAGGTCATTCTGTTTGAGAAACGTCGCTACATTTGAGATCAGAATATGTTCTAAAATTCTGCAATAGATTGATGTCAACAGTATTGGACGGTAATTACATGAATCACTTCTGCTACACTTTTCACAGATGGGTGTCATCTGCGCTTGTTCCAACTGGTGGGCACTGTTGTTCGAGAGCTCTACGGTACATTATTGCTGAAACAGGATTATCTCAACCACAGATTCTTCGTAGAATCTGACAGGAACTCCCCGTTCTCTGAAGTTTGGTTCATTTCTAGAGTTTTCGGCCGTTTCTCAACCGTACTGACACTAACAACTGCATCACTCATCTTTGGAGTAGTGCGTCGGTTAAAATGGGGTTATACTCGTAGATTTTCTTTTCAAAGAAAGCAAAGAAAAGTCGGGGGACTATACGAAAGTAACTCCTGGTAAACAGTTTACGACACTGCGCTTCAGTTTACGAGGTCGAAGATCAGAACGTGGGATACGTTTCCGACCTGTTGGAATCATTACAACACACGAAAATAACAAACTATGAGGACAGATGAGGCAAGATGCAAGGAACATCCAACCGAAACAAAAAATCAAATCAGCATTCGCTGACTATTGGCTCCAGTATAATCCTGTAATGAAATAGAGGAAGGCCAGTAACGTGGTGCAAACTCATGTTTATGGGACAGATCGAAATAAAGATGTCACAAAGCCTATTAACCTGCGACAGAAGTTCCCATTTAAACATGGCTTGGGATCCGGCTCTAAACTGATTAGGATCCCGCCGGACATCTCGTTCATCAGTGCTAGGAAACGCTGAGAGAATATCTGTTTCACACAACAGCAGTGCGAGTTTCGAAATGCAGACGAGTATCACATGAGCTTGAAAGTAGTAGGCGCCCGCAATAGAACTTGTCTATATATAGTGGCGCGGATACAACAATACACCACAGTTCGATTGGAGTTCATATAGCGAGCACGGGTAATAGCGCAGCTCTCAACACTTGAAGTACGGCGCAAAAAAAAGAAAAAAAAGCTGAATCAACAATTTGGCTGCACACACAACAGCACAGTATTTATGAACTTTTAACTGTACATATTGGACATCTAACTAGACAGTTTACGAGAAATCGAAGAGGTAGTGATTTCGGTCTTTTGCAGACCAGCTCTAGCAAAAAGATTTTGCTTTGCATCTTGGGAAGTGGATAAGAGGTGTTAGGCTTAAGTTAAGCTGACACTTAGATTTTAATGTGTAGAGGTTCAAATTGAACTTTTTGAAATTAGAAGTGTGTTTTAAACAGTGTCGTGACTGCTTTTAGCTGTAAGTCGTTTATTTCGAAATAAAAAAAAGTTCCAGCTAAAAGCGGACATAATGTCACTTTAAGAATTTATAGAAACTGAAGTTTCTATAAATTACGAGAAGTTTTGAAATACTGTCTGTTCTTTCGCAAGAGAACGGAAACTGCCGAGTAATCTATGTACTTCATCGAAAGAAAGTCCGCCCCCGGTAGCTGAGTGGTCAAAATGGTTCAAATGGCTCTGAGCACTATGGGACTCAACTGCTGTGGTCATAAGTCCCCTAGAACTTAGAACTACTTAAACCTAACTAACCTAAGGACAGCACACAACACCCAGCCATCACGAGGCAGAGAAAATCCCTGACCCCGCCGGGAATCGAACCCGGGAACCCGGGCGTGGGAAGCTAGAACGCTACCGCACGACCACGAGATGCGGGCAGCTGAGTGGTCAGCGCGACAGAATGTCAAGGGCCCGAGTTCGATTCTCGGCTGGGTCGAAGATTTTCTCTGCTCAGGGACTGGGTATTGTGTTGTCCTAATCATCATCATTTCATCCCCATCGACGTGCAAGTCGCCGAAGTGGAGTCAACTCGAAAGAATTGCACCCGGCGAACGGTCTACCGGACGGGATGCCCTAGTCACACGACACTTACATCTAAAGAAAATAAACATTATTGTAAATAAGGATAAAAACAAAGTAATAAACCTTAACGCATATGTATAAACGACAGTTAAATGAAAACTAGATAGATGGTAAAAAAGGTAAGTAAACTGTTAATTATTTTAAAAGTAATATCCATAGCTGTTAAAACATTTACCCCACTGTGAGACATATGAAAAGTGTTTACGACGGAGCAGTGAATGTTCCCGGGATTGCTCTTTCTCGTCCAAAGCAAATCTATGGCCAGTAATGTCTTTCTTCAGGGCTCCAAAAATGTGGAAATCACAAGGGGAGATATCGGGACTGTATGAAGGATGTGTAAAAGCTTTCTAGCGAAATTTCTGCAGTGTACTCTAAACAACCTTGGCAACATGTGGGCGGACCCGAATTTTGATACTATGTTTCACATTACTCTCATTTCGACTATTCTTCATCACTTTCGTATTTCTTCGGTTTAAACGCAATTCATAGGGGGCGTTCATTATAATGCACATTGCATTAGGTATGTCTTGTAATTATTCCTTGCTTTCGCTGAGGATATTAATATCATCAGCGAATGTTATCACTGACTTCGTTTCACCATGAATTTTTTAATCCCCCTCCTGAACCTCTTATTTCTTTGCCGCTTTGCTACTCCGATGTACAGACTGAGCAATTCCGGAGAAAGACGGAATTCCTGTGTTGGACCCTTTTCAATCCGAGGACTTTGTTCTTGTTCTTAGCCATATTGCATATCACCTCGCTTCCCACTCCGAAGTCTTGTCTCTTCACTTCCCTATTTACAATGGCGGATAGAAAAATTCAACACCCTCAAATAGTGTATTCAGTCGCAACAGGGTATAATACGTGCGTACTGAGGGGCCGTAGTGTTTGTCGGGCTCATAAAGTATCAAATGGCGCTCAGAAGATCTGTCTGTGCTCCCTCTGTTTTTAGTCTGCAGGCAGTAGCTGTGCTGAATTCCCAACCCCCCCCCCCCCCCTCCCGTCATCACCCCATCTGTTTAAGGACATTTATGCCTCTGGCCGGCATATCACTGATACAAAGACATCGCCAACCATGGCTACTCTTGTCTCATAAAAAGGTGACTAGAGAGTGGAATGGCGCTCTGTTGTCTTTAGTGATGAGAGTAGATTCTGTATACAAACAAACAATGGACGTACGATTTTACCGCGTAGATGTGGTGAGCTGGCTAATACAGAGTGCATTCGCTCCATCCCAGGCTTCTTTGTGTGTGTAGGGTGCGGGTGGGGGGGTCACAGTTGCAGCTCGCAGTCGTTGGTCGTTCTGCAGGCTGAAGTAACCAGTGTCTGTTACGTTGCACACGCTGTTATCCCCAAACTACTGATATTTGTTCGACAGGAAAATGAAATACTTTCCAGGAGGACAATGCACGTCCACGCACGGCTGCTGCTACGCAACGTCCTCTTCTTCTTTGTGTACAATAACTGCCCTGGCCGGCAAGATCAACAGATCTGTCACCAAATGGACACGTATGAAACGTGATGCGGGATCTTACTCGTTCTCCAAGGCCTGCAAAAAGCATTGCCGAATTGCAAGAAAAGGACAATGTGCATGGGACACTATTGTAGGACGCCATTCGGCACCTTTATGATAGGTTGCGTGTGGGGATACGCGGCTGCGTTGCCGCCAGCGTAGGGTACAATGTGTATTCATACGACAGTTTGGGCACTCTTTTCTGTGACACGTGTGTTTCATTCGATCTGAATTTATTATCACATATCCCTACAACAAAGAAGTACCTGTCACGTCACCAGTCAATAGGATGACCTTGTCATTCAGGGTTTCCTTTTATTTCATTGTTCCGGCGGTGTATATAAACTAAAGCTGCCTGCTCGCTTCAGTCTGTGGTTGTTGTTGTGGTCCTCAGTCTGAAGTCTGGTTTTAAGCAGCTCTCCACGCTCCACTATCCTCTGCAAGCCTCTTCATCTCCGAATAACTACTGCAACATACGTCCTTCTTAATCTGTTTACTGTAGTCATCTCTTCTACGCTTTTTATCCCCCACACTTTCCTCCAATACTAAACTAGTGATCCGTTTGTGTCTCAGACTGTGACCTCTCTACCAACTGATCCCTTCTTCTGGTCAGGCTGTGTCACGAATTTCTTTTCCCCAAATTTGTTCAGTAGCTCCTCATTAGTTACGTAGCATCACATTTTAAAAGCTTCTCTTCGTCTAAACCGTTTATCTTCCATGTTTCATTTCCATACGTGACAACATTTCCTATAAATACTTTCAGAATTGGCTTTCTAACACTTAAATCTATATTCAACGTTGGCAAACTTCTCTTCTTGAGAAGTGATTTTCCATTTTATGTCCTCTCGACTGCGGCCCCCATCAGTTATTTTATCGAGCGAGGTGGTGCAGTGGTTAGCACACTGGGCTCGCGTTTGGGAGGATGGCGGTTCAAACCCGTGTCTGACCATTCTTATTTAGGTTTTATGTGTAAATCGTTTCAGGCAAATCCCAGGATGGTTCCCTTGAAAGGACACGACTGACTTTCTCCCCATCCTTCCCTAATCTGATGGTACCGATTACCGATGACCACCTTATGTTTGACCCACCATCTGATGGTTCGGAGAAGCAGCACAGGGTCCACTTCAGGGTCAACTTTTGGTTTTGAGGGAGGTACCTCAGTTGTTTAGTAATCTTGAAGAAAACCAGGAACAGGATGAGGAATTGGGTCCCATCAAGCAGCGGATTAGGTCAGGTGAGATTACTGGAAATTACGGCTTGAGGAAATGTATCCTATGTAAAGCAGTGGGCCGAGAGCGCCATCCTCCCCAACCAGTCAATCAACCATCAATTATTTAGTTGCCCAAATAACAAAACTCATCTACTGCTTTTAGTGCCTCGTTTCCTAATTTGATTCCCTCACCATCACCTGATTTAATTCGACTACATTCCATTATCCTCGTTTTGCTTTTGTTGGTATTCATGTTATATCCTCCTTTCAACACACTGTCCATTCCATTCAACTGCTCTTCCAAGCCTTCTGTCTCTGACAGAGTTACAGTGCCATTGTCAAACCTCAAAGTATTTTTCTCCCTGTACTTTAATTCCTATTACAAATTTTTGTTGCCGGCCGCGGTGGCCGTGAGGTTCTAGGCGCTCCAGTCCGGAGCCGCTGCTGTTGCTACGGTCGCAGGTTCGAATCCTGCCTCGGGCATGGGTGTATGTGATGTCCTTAGGTTAGTTAGGTTTACGTAGTTCTAAGTTCTAGGGGACTGATGACCACAGCAGTTGAGTCCCATAGTGCTCAGAGCCATTTGAACCATTTGAAATTTTTGTTCGGTTTTACTTTACTGCTTGCTCAATGTACAGACTCAATAATATCGGGGATACGTTACAACCCTATCTCACTCTCTTTTCAACCTCTCTCTCATGCCCCTCGACTCTTACAACTGCCGTCTGCTTTCTGTAAAAGTTGTAAATAGCCATTCGCTCCCTGTATCTTACGCCTCCTACCTCCAGAATTTCAGAGAAAGTATTCTACTCAACATTGTCAAAAGTCTTATTGAAGTCTACAAACACTGTAAACGTAGATTCACCTTTCCTTAACCTTGTAAGGTAAGTCGTATGTCGAGTATTCCCCCGCGTGTTCGCACATTTCTCGTGAATCCGAATTGATCTTCTCAAACGTCAGCTTCTACCAGTTTTTCTTTTGTCTCTGTTGCTGTTGTTGTTGTTGTCGTCTTCAGTCCTGAGACTGGTCTGATGCACCTCTACATGATACTCTATCCTGTGAAAGCTTCTTCATGTCCCAGTACGTACTGCAGCCTACATCCTTCTGAATCTGCGTAGTGTATTCATCTCTTGGTCTCCCTCTACGATTTTCCCTCCACGCTGCCCTCCAATACTAAACTGGTGATCCCTTGATGCCTCAGAACATGTCCTACCAACCGATCCCTTCTTCTAGTCAAGTTGTGCCACAAACTCCACTTCTCCCCATTTCTATTCAATACCTCCTCATTAGTTATGTGATCTACCCATTCAATCTTCAGCATTCTTCTGTAGCACCACATTTAGAAAGCTTCTATTCTCTTCTTGTCCAAACTATTTGTCGGTCACGTTTCACTTCCATACATAGCTACACTCCATACAAATACTTTCAGAAACGACTTCCTGGTACTTAAATCAATACTCGATGTTAACAAATTCCTCTTCTTCAGAAACGCTTTGCTTGACACTACCAGTCTACATTTTATATCCTCTCTACTTCGACCATCATCAGTTATTTTGCTCCCCATATAGCAAAACTCCTTTAATACTTTAATTGTCTCAATTCCTAATCTAATTCCCTCAGCATCACCCGAGTTATCTCGACTACATTCCATTATGCTCGTTTTGCTTTTGTTGATGTTCATCTTATATCCTCCTTTCAACACACTGTCCATTCCGTTCAACTGCTCTTCCGGGTACTTTGCTGTCTCTGACAGAATTACAATGTCATCGGCGAACCTTAAAGTTTTTATTTCTTCTCCATGGATTTTAATATCTACTCCGAAATTTCCCTTTGTTTCCTTCACTGCTTGCTCATTATACAGACTGAATAACATCGGGGAGAGGCTACAACAATGTCTCACTCCCTTCCCAACCACTGCTTCCATTTCGTGTCCCTCGACTCTTATTATAACTGCCGTCTGGTTTCTGCACAAATTGTAAATAGCCTTTCGCTCCCTGTAATTTCCCCTGCCACCTTCAGAATTTGAAAGAGAGTATTCCAGTCAACATTGTCAAAAGCTTTCTCAAAGTTTACAAATGCTAGAAACGTGGGTTTGCCTTTCCTTGATCTAGCTTCTAAGACAAGCCGTAGGGTCAGTATTGCCTCACGTGTTCTAACATTTCTACAGAATCCAAACTGATCTGCCCCGAGGTCGGCTTCTACCAGTTTTTCCATTCGTCTGTAAAGAATTCGCGTTAGTATTCCGCAGCCGTGACTTATTAAACTGATAGTTCGGTAATTATACCCGGGCTAATCTCGGTAACTACTGCAGTGATTTTGATCATTTTTCGGTAATGGAAAGAAGGTTCCTGTATATCCCGCCGTCGATGAATAGTGCTACCCGTGCGAAGGCGGATCGGGTCGCTTGTAACCTACACTACTGGCCATTAAAATTGCTACACCAAGAAGAAATGCAGATGATAAACGGTTATTCATTGGACAAATATATTATACTAGAACTGACATGTGATTACATTTTCTCGCAGTTTTGGTGCATAGATCCTGAGAAATAAGTACCCAGAACAACCACCTCTGGCCGTAATAACGGCCTTGATACGCCTGGGCATTGAGTCAAACAGAGCTTGGATGGCGTGTCCAGGTACAGCTGCCCATGCAAGTTCAACACGATCCCACAGTTCATCAAGAGTAGTGACTGGCGTATTGTGACGAGCCAGTTGCCCGCCCACCATTGACCAGACGTTTTCAATTGGTGAGAGATCTGGAGAATGTGCTGGCCAGGGCAGCAGTCGAACATTTTCTTTATCCATAAAGGTCCGTACAGGATCAGCAACATGCAGTCATGCATTATCTTGCTGAAATGTAGGGTTTTGCAGGGATAGAATGAAGGTTAGAGCCACGGGTTGTAACACATCTGAAACGTAATGTCCACTGTTCAAAGTGCCGTCAATGCGAACAAGAGGTGACCGAGACATGTAACCAATGGCACCCCATACCATCACGCCGGCCGATGACGAATACACGCTTCCAATGTGCGTTCACCGCGATGTCGCCAAACACGAATGCGAACGTCATGATGCTGTAAACAGAACCTGGATTCATCCTAAAAAAATGACGTTTTGCCATTCGTGCACCCAGGTTCGTCGTTGAGTACACCATCGCAGGCGCTCCTGTCTGTGATGTAGCGTCAAGGGCAACCGCAGCCACGGTCTCCGAGCTGATAGTTCATGCTGCTGCAAACGTCATCGAACTGTTCGTGCGGATGGTTGTTGTCTTGCAAACGTCCCCATCTGTTGACTCAGGGATCGTTACAGCCATGCGGATAAGATGCCTGTCATCTCGACTGCTAGTGATACGAGGCCGTTGGGATCCAGCACGGCGTTCCGTAGTACTCTCCTGAATCCACCGATTCCATATTCTGCTAACAGTCACAGGATCTCGACCAACGCGAGTAGCAAGGTCGCGATACGATAAACCGTAATCGCGACCGGCTACAATCCGACCTTTATCAAAGTCGGAAGCGTGATGGTACGCGTTTCTCCTCCTTACACGAGGCGTCACAACAACGTTTGACCAGGCACCGCCGGTCAACTACAGTTTGTGTACGAGAAATCGGTTGGAAACTTTGCTCATGTCAGCACGTTGGAGGTGTCGCCACCGGCGCCAACCTTGTGTGAATGCTCTGAAAAGCTAATCATTTGCATATCACAGCAACTTGTTCCTGTCGGTTAAATTGCGCGTCTGTAGCACGTCATCTTCGTGGTGTAGCAATTTTAATGGCCAGTAGTGTATAGACCTACTTGGAAAGCTTAGCTCTCCTCGGGAGAGTAAATGCTGCCGTCTGCGGAACACTCCGAGGAGATCGTGGATTGGCACTCGGATGCCCACGCTCCGCAATGGGAGCCGCCGGCTAGCCACGCCCGGGTCAAGCCGTGGGCGCAGGTGTCCCTGTGACGCTGTGTCGCCCTGCCATTACGGCTTTTGTCTCTGCTGGCGGCGCCTCCACGCGGTGGGCGGTCTCAGCGACACCTCGCCTCACGCACGCGACCCTTTCTCTGCTTCCTGCCGACCCTCCACTGTAATCCACACATCGCTAATTCTGACACGTTCTCACGCTCGCACGCACGCTAACACTCACTCAGTCGACTGCACGCGAGCTCTCTCTCTCTCTCTCTCTCTCTCTCTCTCTCTCTCTCTCTCTCTCTCTCCCCCTCCATCCCTCTCCTCCACTCTCCTTCACTCTCTGCGCGTCCTTTTCTCTCTTTCTTAGGCCAGTATTACACTATCAAATTTCTTTGTCAAAGATTTGATCAAAGATGTGATCAAATATTCCGTCAAATATACAGGGTGTTACAAAAAAGTACGGCCAAACTTTCAGGAAACATTCCTCACACACAAAGAAAGAAAATATGTTATGTGGACATGTGACGGAAACGCTTATTTTCCATGTTAGAGCTCATTTTATTACTTCTCTTCAAATCACATTAATCATGGAATGGCCGGCCGGTGTGGCCGTGCTGTTCTAAGCGCGTCAGTTTGGAACCGCGTGACCGCTACGGTCGCAGGTTCGAATCCTGCCTCGGGCATGGATGTGTGTGATGTCCTTAGGTTAGTTAGGTTTAAGTAGTTCTAAGTTCTAGGGGACTGATGACCTCAGATGTTAAGTCCCATAGTGCTCAGAGCCATTTGAACCATTTTAATCACGGAATGGAAACACACAGCAACAGAACGTACCAGCGTGACTTCAAACACTTTGTTACAGGAAATGTTCAAAATGTCCTCCGTTAGCGAGGATACATGCATCCACCCTCCGTCGCATGGAATCCCTGATGCGCTGATACAGCCCTGGAGAATGGCGTATTGTATCACAGCCGTACACAATACGAGCACGAAGAGTCTCTACATTTCGTACCGCGGTTGCGTAGACAAGAGCTTTCAAATGCCCCCATTAATGAAAGTCAAGACCTCAACCCTCTTGAGGTCAGGAGAGCGTGGAGGCCATGGAATTGGTCCGCCTCTACCAATCCATCGGTCACCGAATCTGTTGTTGAGAAGCGTACGAACACTTCGACTGAAATCTGCAGGAGCTCCATCGTGCATGAACCACATGTTGTGTCGTACTTGTAAAGGCACATGTTCTAGCAGCACAGGCAGAGTATCCCGTATGAAATCATGATAACGTGCTCCATTGAGCGTAGGTGGAAGAACATGGGGCCCAATCAAGACATCACCAACAATGCCTGGCCAAACGTTCACAGAAAATCTGTGTTGATGACGTGATTGCACAATTGCGTGCGGATTCTCGTCAGCCCACACATGTTGATTGTGAAAATTTACAATTTGATCACGTTGGAATGAAGCCTCATCCGTAAAGAGAACATTTGCGCTGAAATGAGGATTGACACATTGTTGGATGAACCATTCACAGAAGTGTACCCGTGGAGACCAATCAGCTGCTGATAGTGCCTGCACACACTGTACGTGGTACGGAAACAACTGGTTCTCCCGTAGCACTCTCCATACAGTGACGTGGTCAACGTTACCTTGTACAGCAGCAACTTCTCTGACGCTGACATTAGGGTTATCGTCAACTTCACGAAGAACTGCCTCGTCCATTGCAGGTGTCCTCGTCGTTCTAGGTCTTCCCCAGTCGCGTGTCATAGGCTGGAATGTTCCGTGCTCCCTAAGACGCCGATCAATTGCTTCGACCGTCTTCCTGTAGGGACACCTTCATTCTGGAAATCTGTCTCGATACAAACGAACTGCACCACGGCTATTGCCCCGTGCTAATCCATACATCAAATGGGCATCTGCCAACTCCGCATTTGTAAACATTGCACTGACCGCAAAACCACGTTCGTGATGAACACTAACCTGTTGATGCTCCGTACTGATGTGCTTGATGCTCATATGTAGAGCAATGAGTCGCATGTCAACACAAGCACCGAAGTCAACATTACCTTCCCTCAATTGTTGCAACTGGTGGTGAATCGAGGAAGTACAGTACATACTGACGAAACTAAAATGAGATCTAACATGCAAATTAAGCGTTTCCGGACACATGTCCACATAACATCTTTTCTTTATGTGTGTGTGAGGAATGTTTCCTGAAAGTTTGGCCGTCCCTTTTTGTAACACCCTGTATTTGACAAAGATCTTTGACGTAGCGCTAGAAGGGGTATTACACTGTCATCATATTTTTCGTCATTGTTCAAGATGGCTGACAACAACAGCTTGTTATTAACCGCAGCAGTTGCATGTACCACAATTGCACTGTGTGCACATGTGCATGAGAAGCGGGGAAAAAAAAGGAAATATACCTGGGTGAAGCCGTGGGTTTTACGACGACACGATAAAAGCATTCAACAAAACTTGTTGCGTGAGCTTATAGTGGAGGGTGTAACGTCGTACATCAGTTACTTAAGAATAGAAGAGCATACATTTCTGTATGTGCTCAATGAAGTGTATCCTCATATCACAAAGCACAATATTCACTTAAGAACTGCTACATCTGCAGAAGACAGCCTCACTGTAACACTCCGATTCCTTGCTACAGGAGAGGGTTAGGTTAGGTTAGGTTAGGTCAGGTCTCCAATTTTCTTAATCTATTTTTGTATTCAGGGTGCCTCACGTTGTAAAGCGCCTCATCAGCTTCATACACCTCCATTAATTTTGTAGTTATCGGTACACACCAGTTGTATTTACTGGCAATGTTTGTAAAAACACTACAGACGGCAGAATGCTGCAGCGATGCTAGCGCTCCATGTAGTAACATGTCACATTGCGGTGAACAGAAGACAAGCGGCTTCTTTGAGCAAATCTACAGCGAAGCCGTAGATTTGATCAAATGTTGGACGACATTTGACAAAGTTCCCAATTACACCATCAAATATCTTTGACAAAGATACTGGACAAAGATATTTGACAAAGAAATTTGATAGTGTAATACCGGCCTTACATAGACACACACACACACACACACACACACACACACACACACACACACACACACACAGAGAGAGAGAGAGAGAGAGAGAGAGAGAGAGAGAGAGAGAGAGAGACGCCAGGGAGCCCGTTCTTCACAGTTGTTTAAGTTGCTCGCGGATGCGTGCGGTGATCGTAAAATGCGGCTCGTAAGCCGCTCAATGTGAACCACCTGTTGTCGGTTTTTCGAATGAACACAAAGATGTAATCGGGAATAATGGAGTCGCCAATGATATGTGCTCGTAACAACGTACGTGCTCGGCAGGAATGTCTCGTCGAATTATTAGGCTAGGTTCTCCCCGTCGTTCTTTCTGCCCCGTGAGTGCCCAATGAACGGCTCGCGAAGCACTATTGTTGCAAGTGTACAGGCACCTCAATGAGCTACATGCGGCAGTGCATCACTAGCGCTCTGAAATTAGCATAAAACTTTGTCTTGGTTGCTATAATTAATAGCATTACAAGGAGACAGCTTTCAATCACTATACGCGCTCTAACTTCAGGTGCGACGACTGGAGGCTGGTCAAACACAGCAGGTCGTAGAACGGGCCCTCCGTGTGCCACAAAGTGTGATCTCAAGATTATGGCAACGATTCCAGCAGACAGGAAACGTGTCCAGGCGCTACAGTACGGGATGTCCACAGTGTACAACACCACAAGCAAAAAGAAAACTGTCGTTGTTAATGGATTACAAACAACACAGCATGCAATTAGAGCTGGTCGGCGGATCCCGTTAACCACAGACTAAGAGTTTGGTATAGTCTGGTCCTTCCGCTTACCTCCTCAAAATACCATAGAGCCGAGCAGCAGCTGCATTACTGGAGACGGAGAGCGCAATTATTTGACCCGAGTGTAATTGGTTAGCGAAATACACTCATGCTCATAAATTAAGGATAATGCTGATACATGATGAAACAACGCTCTGGTGGGCGGTTTTCGGGCTTAAATCACCTCGGGGTATGACCATGCGGTGCATTTGACATGTGGTCGTCGTACGGTGGCGCCGGCAGCAGTCCACATACGCAGAGGTGCGTTGGTGCATGCCAGAGTACGGTGCAGCGAGTAAGTGTGCAGACATTTTCAGACGTGCTAATGGTGACTGTGTGTTGAAAATGCCTCAAAGAACACATATTTATGACGTTATGAGGGATAGAATACTAGGGCGACTGGAGGCTGGTCTAACACAGCAGGTCGTAGCACGGGCCCTCAGTGTGCCACAAAGTGTGATCAAGATTATGGCAACGATCCCAGCAGACATGAAACATGTCCAGGCGCTATAGAACGGGATGTCCACAGTGTACAACACCACAAGAAGACCGATATCTCACCATCAGTGCCCGCAGACGGCCACGGAGTACTGCAGGTAGCTTTGCTCGGGACCTTCCCGCAGCCACTGGAACAGTTGTCTCCAAAAAATGGCTCTGAGCACTATGGGACTTAACAGCTATGGTCATCAGTCCCCTAGAACTTAGAACTACTTAAACCTAACTAACCTAAGGACATCACACAACACCTAGTCATCACGAGGCAGAGAAAATCCCCGACCCCGCCAGGAATCGAACCCGGGAACCCGGGCGCGGGAAGCGAGAACGCTACGGCACGACCACGAGCTGCGGACAGCTGTCTCCAGACACACAGTCTACAGACGTCTGAACAGACATGGTTTATTCGCCCGCAGACCTGCAAGGTGCATTCCACTGACCCCTGGTCACAGGAGAGCCCGTAATGTCCTGTGTGAAGAACACAGTACATAGTCATTGGAACAGTGGTCCCAGGTTATGTTCACGAACGAAACCAGGTACAGTCTGAACAATCATTCTCGCCGGCTTTTCATCTGGCGTGATCCAGGAACCAGATACCAACCCCTTAATGTCCTGGAAAGGGACCTGTATGAAGGTCATGGTTTGATGGTGTGGGGTGGGATTGTGATTGGTGCACGTACATCCCTGCATTTCTTTCACAGAGGAACATGTCAGGCGTATCAGGACGTCATTTTGCACTAGTATGTCTGCCTTTTCAGGCGTGCAATGGGTCCCACCTTCCTCCTGATGCATGATAACGCACAGCCCCACCGAGCTGCCATCGTGGAGGAGTACCTTGAAACAGAAGATAATCAGGCGAATGGAGTGGCCTGCCTGTTCTCCAGACCTAAACCTCACCGAGAAAGTCTGGGATACTCTCGGTCGACGTATCGCTGCACGTCTTCAAACCCCTACGACACTTCAGGGGCTCCGACAGGCACTGGTGCAAGAATGGGGGCTACACCCCAGCAGCTGCTCGACCACCTGATGCAGAGTATGCCAACCCGTTGTGCGACCTGTGTACGTGTGCATGGTGATCATATCCCATATTCATGTCGGGGTACATGCGCAGGAAACAGTGGCGTTTTGTAGCACATGTGTTTCGGGACGGTTTTCTCAAATTATCACCAATACCGTGGACTTACAGATCTGTTTCGTTTGTGTTCCCTATGTGCCTATGCTATTAGCGCAAGTTTTGTGTGCAGTGCTACGTTGTGTGGCCCCAGATTCTGCAATTATCCCTAATTTATGAGCAAGAGTGTAATATGAGCTTCCGACTAGGGTGCCGCTCCAGTTATCTGCAGCGCTATCACAGGAGTAAGTGACGGGACGAATGAAGCAATCATTTGACGAAACACAGGCGCATTGTATCTACTGTTATTTACTTGTCATACATCGAAGTGGGTACGTCGAATTTATATTCATTAACGGATTCTTTACGGAAAAGTACTCCTTGTCAGACTGTTATTATATTTATAATCGGGAGGTATTCTTACCGTACATGTGAAAATGCTGATAGCATGCACAGCAGCTGATGGTAATAGTGGAGGACCAGACACAAGCTATGAGTGAGTTGTATGACGGTCTTATGCCATAGAAGAAACATCTAACCCTGAAGTATGAAAACGAATGTACATAAAAATTTCTGAAAATAATTGTATGCACAAAACCAATCAACAGCCAAGATCGCATAAAATATTTCTTTATTTAAGAATATTGTACTTTATACACCATTTTAAAAGTGTTGAGAATATGTCCAGCATATGGAAACAGATGTGCTATTATGTACCGTGTTCGTGTGATGTAACAAGCGTCTGTGAGCACTATGTCTACGGACATGGTCTTTGCACAAGGTCCTTTACGTTTTTAAAATATTTTAGCGATGACGAAACCTTTTATAACGTGCTGATATTTATCTACCTGACATCCTGGTGTGAGGTTCAGAGTGAAATGGACACGTTTTACGACAAAAATATTTTTAAGACCTGAAGATGACAGCAAAGTCTGTTGAAACTGAATGTCTTAGGCAAAGAAATATTTAATGTGATCCCGGCAGCCGAGCTGTTTTTAGCACATACAACAGATCGCCCTTCAATACTCTCGATATGAGAAAATTCAATCAAATTGTATGTAAATATATTGATGACGTCTAATAAAGACAGAGAGCAACTTATAAGTAAATACTAACGTATGTAAGTTATATCCGTATATATATATATATATATATATATATATATATATATATATATATATATATATATATGTGTGTGTGTGTGTGTGTGTGTGTGTGTGTGTGTGTGTACAGGGTGAACCAGCTTGTTCAGGGATACCCACTGAGTATTTTGCTATGAGAGACCCAAAGCCTCCGGCGGGTCGATATTGAGTAATAATGCGATTACGATGTGCTGTTGACCCCATCACCTTTCTTTCTTTAAAAAGACCTTAATATCGATGAAAAGTACTAACACGCAATATTCCTGACACGGAAGAACACGATTCCTCGTAGGTTCTTATGTACGTTTCAACGTTATGTACATGTCAATGTTAACGTACAGTAACAATGCCGGCAAAACAAACCCGACACATAACTGTGCAGTCTTGAATGCAGGCTTGACGGTGTTAACCAAAGTGGGCATTGTTATTGTCAACACCAAGAACTGTGAGGTAATGGAAAAAAATCGCCTCCAAACAAGACGGAGAGCACACACCATCGACACCTGCACGGTTGTGCGCCATATGCAGTGCAGTAAATATACATAGTTAAGTAGGGCAAGAAACCAACCGAAATGCAGTAACTTAGCAGTGAGCCACTGGAAGCCAAGGGACCGCCACAAAAAACACTCAGAAAGTATCCATGAACAACCAGTGACCATTTGTCACTGGAGATCTGATTCATCCTGTATTTTTAGCTCTGCAATAATAATTTTATAGGTCTAGCAATAAATGATGTAGCAAAAGAGATTTTACTATCAGGATTTCATGGTTGTCTTATGGGGCGTCGAATACACGGAATTTTATACTTTTCCAGAAAATAAAATGTTTTGTTTATACTCTTCTGATACCGTCAGCGTGGGGCTGATCTGTAGTACCAGGAACACTCAACAAATTTTTCAATGCCAAGTTCCCTAAAATCATTTGCTCATATAGATTAGCAATTTCGACAATTCTCTCTGTCTTCGGATCTACATCATTAAACAATCTTCTCCTTCAGCGATATTAGTGATCTTGACAGTTGAATATTTATTCAGTGTTCAAAATTCTTCGCCCATATAACAGACACACAGTTACTTGTGTATTACCCTTTTAAGGATCTGAAAGAAATGTAGTGGACTCAGAGTCTACCTAGATGAGAGGAAATCCATGCTGTATCTCTGGCATTCACAGCGATATACGCTATCGATGACTCTTCCGGCTGCCGGTAAGAGGCGCCAGCAGACCGCTGCATGGGCCCGGCTGGTGACCTCAGGCCAGAGATAAAACCCGGCCACTGGGCCGATGCAAGGTACTTCGGGTTTGTGCTTTCCTGAATTCACTATGCCACTTACGCTGTACTTTCGTTACCTGCCTGATAACTCGATTTAAAGTGGACTTCATTTTGGATTATTGTCATACAGATTACTTACTTACTCAAGTTAGCTCGATTCTGGGCTATCGAAATCATTTATTTGTTTTTCAAGGTAATCATCGGTAAGATACGTCTCCCAGCGTGTAACAAGTTTTTTTTCGCATTCTGTCACTGAAAAGTTCTTCCGGCTTTTCGCGAATCCAGGACTCGACAGCTGCCTTTACCTCATCGTCCGTCCGCCTGCTTAGCTGGGTGGTAACGTGCTCGCCTCTCATGCAAGCGGGCCCAAGTTCGCTTCCCGGTCGGGCTGGAGATCTTTCTCCCCTCGGGTACTGGGTGTTGTGTTGTCCTCATCATCACTTCATCCTCACACCGGCGCGCTAGTCGCCCAATGTGGCGTCGAATGAAATAAGACCTGCACTTGGCGGCCGAACTTCCCCGAATGGGGCCTCCCGGCCAACGATGCCTTACGCTCATTTCATTTACCTAATCGTCTGAGATGTAATGATTACCATTGAGATCTCTGTTGAGTAGAGGAAACAAATAAAAATTGCAAGGCGCAAGATGGGGAAGAAGGGCGG
This sequence comes from Schistocerca americana, assembly GCF_021461395.2. NCBI lineage: Eukaryota > Metazoa > Arthropoda > Insecta > Orthoptera > Acrididae > Schistocerca > Schistocerca americana. The sequence goes on from NC_060124.1 coordinate 528,340,362, forward strand.
GTGCAGGAGGACGGTGTGGAATCTGTTCAAACTTCAGGTTTCGCAGACCCTCTTACAGTTAGTTACTCGCGAGGTGTGTGGACAAACGTTGTCATGTAGCAAGATTGTAGTTCCCAGGCTACCTCTGACACGACGGACTCGACGGGCTGGACGTCGGAACTGTTTTAGAGCCTCTGTGTCCTAAGAAGAATTTACGGTTGTCCCTCGTACCATAAAATTGGCTGCACACACTCGGTGAGCATACCAAAATACAGTCAAAAGAATTTTTTTTTTTTAATGGTTGTCTTTAGAACTTTTCCACTTTGGAGAAGACGGATGTGTCTTTTCTCTTCCGGGTCGTAATGATGGACTCGCAACTCCTCCCCTGTTACAATATTCAAAAGGAAGTCGTCTCCAACATCACGGTAGGTCTGCAGCATCCCAGTCGATGCTGTCGGTGAAAGAGCGTGGTACCCATCGTGCTCAGATTTTACGGTATCGTAACTGTTGAACAATGAAGCCGACACGTTTCTTGGATATTCCAGTACGTTTGCGAAAGGCTTCTGATTGATTCGCATGTCATTTTGAACCAAATCGTCGATGAGCTTGTGATGTTTATGTTCTGGGGCAATGATCGTACGTCCACTGCATGTTTCTTCAACAATTATGGCTTTTCCGGACTCACAAATGCGAAATTTTCCTATCCATCGATTTACAGTAGACCTATCAGCAGCATCTTCACCATAAACAGCCCTTAAACGAGAACGAATCTCACTTTGACTCACTTTGTCAGCAGTTAAATATTCTGTAACAATAAGGTGTTTCACTCGCGTTGCACTAGAATACGTCTAAACATTTCGGCTACTCGAACTGCACTGGATGAACGCAACGCGTTCAAACTGCGCATGCCAATACAGGAGCAAGTTATATTCTGCATGCCACCTGGCGGTTTCTTAAGGTCATTTACGCCCGTTTTACAAGCAAGTTTTCATTACTTTTCATCCTACTCTCGCACATGCACCTATGCCACAAAAACAGCTGCATCGGCCATGCATGAGGTGGCTGATGGCGGCCGGAGGTGCCGGCTTCGAGCTTATGCAAAGAGAGTAATAATATACAATTTGCACTGACTGTAATTAGCAGTCACTTTGTATAACCAGAGACGGTGTAGTCACGATTTCACTCGAACGAAAATTACTGTCAGGCGCACTGCTCACCGAAAGATATATTTCTTAACTGATATAATTGAAACGAAACGTTTGAGTTAATCACGTAGCCGAAGTCTCGTTACACTGAAGCACCTAACACCGGGCAAAAATATAATATGCAAACCAAACTGAAGTAGTACAGGAACACTACTTCGATGAGAAACTTCATGTGTTGTCCACTCTGTCGGCCCTATTGTAGCAAAAACCTTTGCAAAGGCGTCCAGTCACGTGGGAGCACGTGCACCAAGATTCACAGAGACGAAGTTCAATCGCGAATCGCCAAAAATTAATAATGTGCTACTAATCACATGAATTATCACCGCAATAACTCTAAAGTCAACTGATGCCTGATCGAAATTACACTGAGCTAACGTCCAGAGCGTCACATAGCTCTGTTTCTCTCTCCTGGAAGGCCCCATGCAAAAAGGCACATCTGAACGAGCAACCGTCAAGAGCGGCTCGTTATTTGTTGTCACCATATGACAGGAGAGGAGACCGCCGTAGCGAATCGCTCTGCCCAGAAGAAAACACGAATGCTCACTGCACAGACGGACTTTAATTACACTACTGGCCATTAAAATTGCTACACCAAGAAGAAATGCACATGATAAACGGGTACTCTTTGGACAAATATATTATACTAGAACTGACATCTGATTACATTTTCCCGCAGTTTGGATGCATAGATCCTGACAAGGGAACCTCCCCATCGCACCCCCCTCAGATTTAGTTATACGTTGGCACAGTGGATAGGCCTTGAAAAATTGAACGCAGATCAATCGAGAAAACAGGAAGAAGTTGTGTGGAACTATGAAAAAAATAAGCAAAATATACAAACTGAGTAGTCCATGCGCAGGATATGCAACGTCAACGAGAATGTAAGGTCAGGAGCGCTGTGGTCCCGTGGTTAGCGTGAGCACCTGCGGAATGAGAGGTCCTTGGTTCAAGTCTACCCTCAAGTAAAAATTTTAATTTTTTGTTTTCAGACAATTATCAAAGTTCAGGCAACCACACATAATCAACTTCGCTCTCCAAAATTCCAGGACATGTTCAGATTTGCTTGGACATATGCAGGATTTGACGGCCTACACACGGAAAAATTTGAAAACGTTAAAAACATATGTTTTGATAGAGCACAGGCAAAACTGTGCGACTGTGATACTGTTGCATTCATTTGTTGCAGTTTATGTGACAAACTCTTATGTTTTCATCACTTTTTTGGAAGTGATTATCACATCCACAAGAAAACCTAAATCGGGCAAGGTAGAAGAATCTTTTTACCCATTCGCCAAGTGTACAAGTTAGGTGGGACGACAACATATTCCTGTCATGTGAAGCACATGCCGTCACCAGTGTCGTATAGAATATATCAGACGTGTTTTCCTGTGGAGGAATCGGTTGACCTATGACCTTGCGATCAAATGTTTTCGGTTCCCATTGGAGAGGCACGTCCTTTCGTCTACTAATCGCACGGTTTTGCAGTGTGGTCGCAAAACACAGACACTAAACTTATTACAGTGAACAGAGACGTTAATGAACGAACGGACAGATCATAACTTTGCGAAAATAAAGAAATTGAAGTTTTCACTGAAAGGAAGACTTGAACCAAGGACCTCACGTTCCCCAGGTGCTCACGCTAATCACGGGACCACGGCGCTCCTGAGCTCACATTTTCCCTGATGTTGCCTATCTTGCACGTGGACTACTCAGTTTGTATATTTTGCTTATTTTTTTCATAGTTCCACACAACTTCTTCCTGTTTTCTCGATTAATCTGTGTTCAGTTTTTCAAGGCCTATCCACTGTGCCAACTTATAACTAAATCTGAGGGGGGTGCGATGGGGAGGTTCCCTTGTGAGAAATCAGTACCCAGAACAGCCGCCTCTGGACGTAATAACGGCCTTGATACGCCTGGGCATTGAGTCAAACAGAGCTTGGATGGCATGTACAGGTACAGCTGCCCATGCAGCTTCAACACGATACCACAGTTCATCAAGAGTAGTGACTGGCGTATTGTGACGAGCCAGTTGCTCGGCCACCATTGACCAGATGCTTTCAATTGGTGAGAGATGTGGGGAATGTGCTGGCCAAGGTAGCAGTCGAACGATTTTTGTATGAGGAAGGTAACTCCGTGTCTCTGTAATTATTTCTGTTATTCCTCCATTACACACTCAAAGGTAAGAAGATAATCAACATGGCCGTGAAAACAGTGAGAAAAATGAGAAAAATAGAAATAGAAACATTGCCAGTTCTCTTGATGAAAGGTTTATTATCTGTTCTGACTAAACATCATTTTTAAGCAAAATTTTAATTACATATCGTTGCAGGAGGATCTTGGAATAAAGAAACACGTCCATAACAACGAATGAGGTGGGGGAAGATTAGAACACAAACACACACACACACACACACACACACACACACACACACACGCAGACTGCTGCTAAAAGTTCGTTTACATAACAGAATATGCTTTGGCTGAGGGAAGACTGGTTGAAGTAATGGCAAACTTTCCCATGTAGATAAATATGCGCGCCCTCACTTAATTCTTGTGTCATCAGACCACCCAGCTGGCGAACCTCGTTTCGTTAGCACGCCGCTGAGTCATAACGCTGCGGTTACTGCTCTCCTCGCACTAGAAAAGCAACCGGAAATCCCTCTCAAGATGTATACGAGCAATAAATTACGATATCATTTCACCTAATAATTTAAATTCGTACTTAATCTTTGACTAGCGTTTAGTTGGTCTTTTGGGATCACATCAAACGAAAACCGTAAAGTTTCCCTCCAATGATCCAAGACAGTTTCCTTTTTTATCTCTGTGGTAATGAGCTAGGCTCGGGGCTGTGAAAAGTCTATTCCTCAGAAGTTGCGAATACGAGCCGAAAATTCGACGTAAGCAGTGACATTCAGGGAATCAGCTCATTCAAAGCTGTTATGAACTTTTACTGAGGCAAATACACTAACATCTGTCATCACTGTAACACCCATAACAAATGATCCAAATTAATCGAGTCGACGGAGGTTTTGTGAGTGTGCCAGCAACAAGTGGCCTGCTGAAATATGGTGGAGACGTATTCTCAGCACCGCCCTCTCTTCTATGGACGTACAGGTTAGCGTGAAAGTGAATCCTTTTTAGTGAAGAACTGTCAGACGAACTGGGAATGTATAAAGCAAGTGGCAGCACGTAATGAGTTTCAACGGACCTAAATGGTTCCTAGGAGATGTAATTGTCCTACTGCATGTCACGCTGTTACAATAATGATGTGTACGTGGTGCACTTGAGTGTAAGGGACATTACGCACGTCTAGGAGCTCCGATGCTTTTCTACCAAAATGACAGTTCCCAGCAATAGTGCCCCCAGGCGTTTGTTTGTTCTCAGTCTTGCATACTCAGACACTGCTGACGCCTGCTGTATATCTTTCCTAGCCTTCTACACAACCCTCCAGAAAGTCCGACGGTGCCTTCAGTTCCATCTAAACCATTTCACCTCTCCTGCAACCACTGGTTCTTTAAAAGAAACCCATTTAAAATCGAGTTATGTGCGCCGCCAGCAACTATGGGGACGGGTTCTCGCTTGTTCTCCACCGTCGAGCAGAAGCGCCATATCTACTGGTTTCGAACAAGTGTCTCATTCTTACTCACCAGTCTCTGAAGACACATCCTGTCATCACTGCAAGCGCAGCAATCCATACACAGCTCCTATTCCACGTCGAAACAGGCGCCTCGCAACACTTACCTGAAAAAGAGAATCACATTCACTTTATTAATTTTTTTTTCCTCCCTTCCACCTTATCTTCATGCACACACAAGCACACACATTTGTTCGAGTTTTAGTGTTAATGTTCTTTTTTCCTTTGTATGTCCTTTATATTTATTTATTGTTTAGCTATAATATTTTCAGTTACCACTCCACGCACACACACACACACACACACACACACACACACACACACACACACACACGTTTGTTCGACTTTAAGTGTTAATGTTCTTTTTTTTCCTTTTTATGTCCTTTATATTTATTTATTGTTTAACTATAATATTTTCAATTACCACTCCTCTGTCAAAGGTGATTACTTTATTCTGTGTTCACACCTCTCTCTCTCTATGTGTAACATCTTATTCGATATTCTTCAACGGTACTGTGTCCTCTTCGGCGATGACAGTTAAAGTATGATGAAGGTCCTCAAAGCCAGCGAACGGTTAACGAATTAAATTAATGTTGTAGAGCGTTCACAGTTTTGTGCTTTTAATTCATAACAGTCAGTTAAAACTGGGCCAAAGAAATTGCTGATTGCGAAGAGGATTGTAGGAAGAGGACTACCACACGCAAATTACCCACTCACTAACCGACATTAAAATAGGAGCACAGTAGGAATAATTCATAAAAAAATAAGCCGCGCGGTTTGAGGAGCCATGTCACGGATTGCGCAGCCCCTTCCACCGGAGGTTCGAGTCCTCCCTCGGGCATGGGTGTGTTTGTTGTTCTTAGAATATGATAGTTTAAGTAGTGTATAAGTCTAGGGACCGATGATCTTAGCAGATTGGACCCTTAGGAATTCACACACACATTTGAACATTTTAAAACATAATTAATCCAGCTGTCGCTGACCTTATTTAAGGACCCAATAAAACCAATAGATGACTGAGCCGAGTAAATTTAAATTTACTCAAAAATCCCTTAGGTAGCATGTACGTTCAAAATTTGTAAGATTATTTAATGTAAAACGAACTAAATTGTGTACCATATTGGGCCACTTATGTACGATGTAATTATATGTCTTCAGCTATTAACATTGCGTAGGATTTTATTTCTTTCTGTTCATACATGGACATCACACGTGGCCGGACTATTCTACTGCCTATAGTTATTATTTTACCTTATATGTACTAGAAATAAGTGCTTATGGAGAAACCCACTGACAACTTCGTCAACTGATCTTAAGTGCAGTGTGGCGTTACTTGATTGTAGTTCTAGTTTTGCCCCTCAACACCAATTACTGAGAGTACTCCTCTCCGTCCGAACATTCCTCGGATGGTTCATCGGTACCGACGGACCACCGTGTCATCCTGAGCCGATAGGTATCACTAGAAGCGCATATGGCCAGCACATCGCTCTCGCATCCGTTGACAGTCTCCGAGACAGAAGCCGCTACGTCTCAGTCAAGTAGCTCCTGAATTGACCACTGGGAGTATGATACACTGGTAAATATGAGGAAAATTGTCTGGCATAAATGAAATACACTTTTACTGATACTTCGATATTGGCTGGATACTCCTTTCGTTAATTGGCTAGATATGCATTTCATAAATTTTATTCACTTTTCCTTTATATTTCACTGCAGGACAGGTAATAAATGCTTGCACCGTGAGGCCTCTTGGAAACATTGCTGATCACGCTGATTTTCGTGCACGTATTTAGCACTCGAGCTAGATTTTGACATCAGCTATAAATACCAGAGTGATTCGTATGAACTTGTTTTGAGTTTATGATACCTATGGCTACAAATTATAGGTTCATCCTCAAACATGTTCAGATGTTAATACGTAAAATATTGATTCAGCTATGTTGTTGTTTGTGAAGCTGATGTTTTGTAGGAATGGCTGCAGGGCACTGTGCTGGGAAAAACATTCTACATCTACATCTACATACATACTCCGCAATTCACCATACGGTGCTTGGCGGAGGGTACCTCGTACCACAACTAGCATCTTGTCTCCCTGTTCCACTCCCAAACAGAACGAGAGAAAAATGACTGCCTGTATGCCTCTGTACGAGCCCTAATCTCTCTTATCTTATCTTTGTGGTCTTTCCGCGAAATGTAAGTTGGCGACAGTAAAATTGTACTGCAGTCAGCTTCAAATGCTGGTTCTCTAAATTTCCTCAGTAGCGATTCACGAAAAGAAGGCCTCCTTTGCTCTAGAGACTCCCACCCGAGTTCCTGAAGTATTTCCGTAACACTCGCGTGATGATCACACCTACCAATAACAAATCTAGCAGCCCGTCTCTGAATTGCTTCTATGTCCTTCCTCAATCCGACTTGATATGGATCCCAAACGCTCGAGCAGTACTCAAGAATAGGTCGTATTAGTGTTTCATAACCGGTCTCCTTTGCGGATGAACCACGTCTTCCCAAAATTCTACCAATGAACCGAAGACGACTATCGGCCTTCCTCACAACTGCCATTACATGCTTCTCCCACTTCATATCGCTCTGCAATGTTACGCCCAAATATTTAATCGACGTGACTGTGTCAAGCGCTACACTACTAATGGAGTATTCAAACATTACGGGATTATTTTTCCTATTCATCTGCATTAATTTACATTTATCTATATTTAGAGTTAGCTACCATTCTTTACACCAACCACAAATCCTGTCCAAGTCATCTTGTATCCTCCTACAGTCACTCAACGACGACACCTTCCCGTACACCACAGCATCATCAGCAAACAGCCGCACATTGCTATCCACCCTATCCAAAAGATCATTTATGTAGATAGAAAACAACAGCGGACCTACCACACTTCCCTGGGGCACTCCAGATGATACCCTCACCTCCGATAAACACTCACCATCGAGGACAACGTACTGGGTTCTATTACTTAAGAAGTCTTCGAGCCACTCACGTACTTGGGAACCAATACCATATGCTCGTACCTTAGTTAGGAGTCTGCAGTGGGGCACCGAGTCAAACGCTTTCCGGAAGTCAAGGAATATGGCATCCGTCTGATACCCTTCATCCATGGTTCGCAAGATATCATGTGAAAAAAGGGCGAGTTGCGTTTCGCAGGAGCGATGCTTTCTAAAGCCGTGCTGATGCATGGACAGCAACTTCTCTGCCTCAAGGAAATTCATCCGTCCTTCTACCCTTCTAATATACAGGCGTCACCTGCGCTTTCTTTCAGTCGCTCAGGACTTTACGTTGGGCAAGAGATTCGCGATAAATGCAAGCTAAGTAAGGAGCCAATGCAGTAGAGTACTCTCGTTAAAACCGAACTGGAATCCCATCAGGACCTGGCGATGTATTTATTTTCAACCCATTCAGATACTTCACAACCCCAGGGATGTCTATCACTATGTCCTCCATACGGGAATGTGTACGAGACTCAAACGGCGGTATGTTTGTATGATCCTCCTGCGTGAAAGATTTCTCAAATGCTAAATTTAAAATTTCAGCTTTCGTTTTGCTGTCTTATGTTGCCAGGCCAGACCAGTGAGTGATCGGATGGAAGCCTTCGACCCGCTTACCGATTTTACGTAAGACCAGAATTTCCTCGGGTTTTCAGCAAGATCTTTTGCTAAGGTATGACGGTGGTAGTGGGTGAATGCTTCGCGCATCGCTCTTTTTACAGCAGCACGAATCTCTACTAACTTTTGTCTGTCCTCATTCTCCCGATCTTTCTTGTACCGCGAGTGGAACTACCTTTGCTTCCTGAGCATTCTCCGAATTGCGCTGTTAAACCACGGTGGGTCTTTTCCGTCCACAACCCACTTTTTCGGCACATACTTCTCCAATGCGTGATTTACAATGTGTTTAAAATTTGCCCATAATTCTTCCACGTCCATCGTACCGAAAGTAAATAAAGTCGATTCATTTACTAAGTAGGATGCTAACAATTGCTTATCTGCTGTTTCTAGTAAGAATACTCTCCTAGTATTCCATCAAGTATGTGGAAAGCAGAAAAAGCATCTTTCTATGAACGATTACTCAACACAGTACCATCCGAACCTCTTCTTTGTTTCCTTTCAAGCACCTCCGCCCCGAAACCATTTTAGTGGGCTCCAGTCGTTTCCATTCTTCTTCTTCCTCTTTTCTTCTTCTTCTTATTCCTATTCCTATTCTTGTTCTTGTTCTCCATCTCCCTCTTCACCGCTCTCTACTCCCTTTTCTTTGCTGGCCATCTTTTGTTTTTCTTCGAAATTAATTTGCTGACTTTAAGTTCCTTGAAGTCAGCTGTATTAGGTGTGGATCTACTACCAAACAGTGACATACGAAAAAGTGAGTCGAATCGGAACTCGAATCTGGTCCAGCACAAATTTTGTGTGCCACTGTTGTGTGGGTGGTACATTCGTGCCTAACACAGATTATGTCAAGGACCTATCAGTCAGCAAATTAATCTCACAGTATTTCGTACAGATGTGGATCGTCAACAGTATCTGTTCTTTCAGACGAACACGTAATTATCGTAATGCTATTGTTCGACAGAAGCAGCTTGGTAGTAGTCTGTTATTTCACTGAACTAGTTTCGAGCGTTGCCTATTATCAGCTTTATCTGTATTACACAAAAGACACATATTTCTTACAATAAGTTACTTATAGTATATAATGAATTTTTTACGTATATGTGGTATTTCAGTTTATCGTAATTCTAGGCTACTTGCTTTATATGTAACGTTGTCTAGCGTATCTCAGTAACAATATTTCTTAACTTTCATGTCATAACACAAGTACGAGGGCTGTTCGGAAACTAAGGTCAGATCGGTCGTGAAATAAAAACCACAGTGAAAATCAAGAATTTTTTTTTTCGCAACAGTTAGCCACACCTTCCATCTATCTCTCTAAATAGTCGACACTCCGACTTCGACATTTGTTGTGGCGTTATACAAACTTTCCAGTACCCTCGTCACAGAAAGAAGCCGCCTGTGCTTTTCGCCAATTGTCTACGCTGAACTGCCTTTCGTTTTTTGTGCCAAAAATGTTGATTTCCTAGCCAGCGGTTCATATGAGCGGAGATGAACAACGGAGGGAGCCAATTAAGTGCTGTATTGTGGGTGATCACACTTCCCATCGAAAACGCTACAGGAGCTTCTACATTGACCCTGAAGAATGCGGCTGAAAATTGCCTTGAAGGAAGAAACACATGACATTTATGTTATGTGGACTGCATTGCTTCAGGCGAAATATCTCAGCAGATCTATATACTTGGCAGGAGACACTGTTGTTTTCGGCATTTCTACGTGATCACTTTGCGCTCTGAACTGAAAAAAGCGACGTGAAGCGATCGACAAGCACACTAAAGACACTGCCCAATACATCTGTGCTAAAATCAATCGGGTTTCCACAGTGGTTTCCATTTCACGCCTAATCGCACCTTACTTTCCAAATACGCCTCGTACAGTGCAACAAAATACTACCACCAATCAGCTTTTGACGAACACTGTAATTACAAACGATAGAAGCTCAAGTACTTCAACGCACGTCTCCCACTTACTAGGCAGATGTGCTATTCACTGCAGCCATCGAGGCTAACACGGCTCCACGGAATACCCTAGTCCAACTATCTCCTTAACTTTAGCAGTGTGGTGTAGTGGATGCCACATCTACATAGTAAGCGGAAGACCCAATATCAGGCCCTGGACTTGGCACAAATTTTAAATTATTCAAATGGCTCTGAGCACTATAGGACTTAACATTTGAGGTCATCAGTCCCCTAGAACTTAGATCTACTTAAACCTAACTAACCTAAGGACATCACACACATCCACGCCCGAGGCAGAATTCGAACCTGCGACCGTAGCGGACACGCGGATCCAGACTGAAGCGCCTTTAACCCCACGGCCACACCGGCCGGCTTTAAATTACTACGTCAGCTTCTAGAAGGTATCAGATAGATTATATAATGGTAAGACGGAGATTTAGGATCCAGATTTTAAATTGTAAGACATTTCCAGGGGCAGATGTGGACTCTGACCACAATCTATTGGGAAGAAGGTGGTTATGAACTGTAGATTAAAGCTGAAGAAACTGCAAAAAGGTGGGAATTTAAGGGGATGGGAACTGGATAAACTGACTAAACCAGGGGTTGTACAGAGATTCAGGAAGAGATAAGGGAAAAATAGACAGTTATTGGGAAAAGCAATACAATAGAAGAAGGGGCAGCTTTGGGGGATGAAGTAGTGAAGGCAGCAGAGGATCAAATAGGTAAAAAGATGAGAAGCAATAGAAATCCTTGGGTAACAGAAGAAATATTGAATTTAATTGATGAAAGGAGAAAATATAAAAGTGCAGTAAATGAAGCAGGCAAAAAGGAATACAAACGTCTCAAAAATGAGATCGACAGGAGTGCAAAATGGCCAAGCAGGGATGGCTAGAGGACAAATGTAAGGATGTAGAGGCATATCTCACTAGGGGTAAGGTAGATACTGCCTACAGGAAAGTTAAAGAGACCTTTGGGAAAAAGAGAACCACTTGTATGAATATCAAGAGCTCAGATGGAGACCCAGTTCTAAGCAAAGAAGAGAAGGCAGAAAGGTGGAAGGAGTATATAGATGGTCTATACAAGGGTGATGTACTTGAGGGCAACATTATGGAAATGGAAGAGGATGTAGTTGAATTTGAAATGGGAGATATGATACTGCGTGAACAGTTTAACAGAGCACTGAAAGGCATAAGTCGAAACTAGGCCCCGGGAGTAGACAACATTCTATTAGAACTACTGACAGCATTGGGAGAGCCAGTCCTGACAAAACTCTACCATCTGGTGAGCAAGATGTGTGAGACAGGCGAAATACCCTCAGACTTCAAGAAGAATAATAAATCCAATCCCAAAGAAAACAGGTGTTGACAGATGTGAAAATTACCGAACTATCAGTTTAATAAGTCACGGTTGCAAAATACTAACACGAATTCTTTACAGACGAATGGAAAAACTGGTAGAAGCTGACCTCGGGGAAGATCAATTTGGATTCCGTAGAAATGTTGGAACACGTGAGGCAATACTGACCCTACGACTTATCTTATAAAATAGGTTAAGGAAAGGCTAACCTACGTTCCTAGCATTTGTAGACTTAGAGAAAACTTTTGACAATGTTGACTGGAATACTCTCTTTCAAATTCTGAAGGTGGGAGGGGAAAATACAGGGAGCGAAAGGCTAATTACAATTTGTACAGAAAACAGATGGCAGTTAAAAGAGTCGAGGGGCATGAAAGGGAAGTAGTGGTTGGGAACGGAGTGAGACAGGGTTCTAGCCTCTCCCCGATGTTATTCAATCTGTATATTGAGCAAGCAGTAAAGGAAACAAAATAAAAATTCGGAGTAGGTATTAAAATCCATGGAGAAGAAATAAAAACTTTGAGGTTCGCCGATGACATTGTAATTCTGTCAGAGACAGCAAAGGACTTGGAAGAGCAGTTGAACGGAATGGACAGTGTCTTGAAAGGAGGATATAAGATGAACATCAACAAAAGCAAAACAAGGATAATGGAATGTTGTCGAATTAAGTCATGTGATGCTGAGGGAATTCGATTAGGAAATGAGACACTTAAAGTAGTAGATGAGTTTTGTTATTTGGGGAGGAAAATAACTGATGATGGTCGAAGTAGAGAGGATATAAAATGTAGACTGGCAATGGCAAGAAAAGCGTTTCTGAAGAAGAAAAATTTGTTAACGTCGAGTATAGGTTTAAGTGCCAGGAAGTCGTTTCTGAAAGTATTTGTATGGAGTGTAGCCATGTGTGGAAGTGAAATATGGACGATAAATAGTTTGGACAAGACGAGAATAGAAGCTTTCGAAACGTGGTGCTACAGAAGAATGATGAAGATTAGATGGGTAGATCACATAACTAATGAGGAGGTATTGACTAGAATTGGGGAGGAGTTTGTGGCACAACTTGACTAGAAGAAGGGATCGGTTGGTAGGACATGTTCTGAGGCATAAAGGGACCACCAGTTCAGTATTGGAGGGCAGCGTGGAGGGTAAAAATCGTAGAGGGAGACCAAGAGATGAATACACTACGCAGAATCAGAAGGAGGTTGCAGTAGGTACTGGGAGATGAAGAAGCTTGCAGAGGATAAAGTAGCATGGAGAGTTGGAGTCTCAGGATTGAAGACCACAACAACAACAACAACAAATTTCAGCTTCTATCCCTGTCCAACGTGAAGTTGACACGTAATACATCACCAGGAAAATGTAATTGCAGCAGATCGATTATTTAGTAATATTATGAATTAACAATTTCTTCAGCCTGCAGAGCACGAAACATGCAAGGCATACGTGTTAAGTGGTTTTCTTTCGCTTGTCACAGAACTGGACCTATACAGGAAGGCTGCAACACCGTAGCTTCAGTGCCCTATTTAGGCCACTAACTCCCCTCGTAACCCGAGTGTTTCTAACGTACAGTTGCTGCTTCTGAACAGAACTTAGCCGTGCTGCAGGTGGGAGTGTTAACAGTGAGGTGCGATGGTATCAGCTGCTACGATATGAAAAGCCATTAACGCTGTCACAGCGCGGCGCGTGTAACGGGCAGGGGCGTCGCGGGCGGAGGATTCCTCGCGCCGCCTTGACTTTCCGGAAGCCTGCAGCTCGGCCCGCCGGCGGCTCCCACGGGCCAGAGACGCCCATTTCACGGTCGGCCGCGCGCGCAGCCCCCAGGCCCGCCGACAGACAGTCGCTGGCTCTGCTGCCACCGTCGGCTTAGGCCGCCCGCATTCACGTAACGGGCCGCCGTCGTTACCGACGCCCGTGCTTTCAGCTTACGCGCTCCCAGAAGGGGCTTAACGGGCAGGCGTTAATGTTCCCATTAAAATATCACTGCCTCCGCGGATCCATTTGTGTTCTCCGGTGGCAGGGAAGGGTCGCCACTGAGGTCTGAACAAGTCAGACTCGTCAATTCCCGGCACTGTGCGTGCAGGAGAATAGGAATAAGTCAGGGGCAAACACACCGTTCTTTCTTCTCTTTTCCTCCAGTGTAAGCTCATACACCGTGCAACTGGACTGGCCGCTACGTAGGCTTCAATCTGCTGTCTCTATGGATGAGTACCCCCACCACGAACAGTAGATCTTGCTGCCTGGGGGGACACCTGTGTCCCAGAGTACCAGTTAACCGAACCGAAGGTCAACCAATCTGTCGAGAGGCCAGACTAGCTCATCCCTTTCCACCCGAAGCCATCACGATCGCGCGTATTTGGTATCCATTCTTCTCTGCCTTTTTCCCAGTCGATAGTTGACGATTCACGTTCTGTCCGCCGTATTTCTCTAGTTTATGCTGCCACTCGACGCTAATAGATCGCCCTACCACTGTTTTTTGTAGTTTTTCAGGAGAAACCTTGGACGCACATTACTTTTGTTGTACGTTGGTCTAAAATATAACATTAGATTCATTTTCTGTCAGAGGCTTCTGATCCGAGTGACGTTCCAGCATTGTATACTGCTCTTCGAAAATCTTTCAGCTATCAGCCACTGGTTCCTACAGAGGGTACTACCGTGAACACCAGACTGCAAAAAAAAAAAAAAAAAAAAAGATATTATCAGTCTTGATAAGTTTACGATATCTAAGGCAGGGGCTAGTTTGGTTTTTTAGACAGAAAAAAGAGGGCAGAAGTGAGCTCCATTTCATGTGCCCCATTTGTCGAACACTTTATCCAGGTTCACAGATGTTCTGTACCTGTCTTGATTTTTCATAAATCTTGCTTCCATTATCAGTTTCAACGTCAGAACTGTCTCTTTTGTGCATTTACATTTTGAAAGACCAAACTGATCGCTATCTGACAGATCGTTAATATTCTTTTCCATTCTTGTGTGTATTGATCTTTTCAGCAAGTTGAATGCATGAGCTGTAAAAGATAATTGTGCGCTAGTTTTTGCGCTTACCTGTCCTTACTGTCTGCGAGACTGTCTGTAATGGTATGTCCTAGACTCACAGATTCTACACACCAACTTCAGTAGTCCCTTGGTTGCACCTCCCCAAATGACCCAAAGAAAATTCATTATCCCTTACGCCTTATTTGATATCAAGTCTTCCACATCTCCCTTAAACTCTGGCTCCAATCCTCCCCTATGTCTTCCATATAGACTCCCATTTCTTCCCCAGTCACGTCATCAGACAAGGGTATACCTCTTAGAGGCCTTCTTGTACCCTTTCCACTTCTCCTCTGCAGCATTTAACGATGGATTCCTACTGCACTCTTGGACTTGATGTCCCTATTTTTAATTTCATCGAAGTTACTACTTACGCTGAATTAACCCTTCAACGACTACTTCGTTTTCGATTTCTTCACATTTTTCCTTCAGCCGTTTCGTCTTATTTTTAGCTCACATAGTGTTACTATTTCTGTTATATTTATTATTGCAGTTTCTACAGTCTTAGAGAATTCGTATAGCAGAGGGTAAACGCACTAGAGAACGTGTCGAAGTGTATAGAATTTAAGGACTTGGAGAAAGTGATAAAAGGTTGGTGGAGAATGGAAGAGGAGAGGGATGTGCAGAAAACACTGAGAAGGAAAGGGACAGGATAATAGGACATCTGTTAACACATCAGGGAATGACTTCCATGCTACTAGAGGGATATGTAGAGGTCAGAAAGTGTAGAGGAAGAGACAGATTGGAATACACACAGTAAATACTTGAGGACCTAGGTTGCAAATGCTACTCTGAGATGAAGAGGTTAGCACAGGAGAGGTAGTCGTGGCGGGCCGCATCAAACCAGTCAGCAGACTGATGACTCAAAAAAAATTAATGGCTCTGAGCACTATGGGACTTAACATCTATGGTCATCAGTCCCCTAGAACTTAGAACTACTTAAACCTAACTAACCTAAGGACATCACACACATCCATGCCCGAGGCAGGATTCGAACCTGCGACCGTAGCGGTCACGCGGTTCCAGACTGAAGCGCCTAGAACCGCACGGCCACACTGGCCGGCAAAATTAATGTGTTATACTGTTGTCTAGAAGTCTAAATTTGGCCTAGAGCGTGCTCGCCTCATTCCTGTAATAAGTTAAGCGTTTTGCCTGAGATTGACTGCATATATGCGTTAGCTTGCTGTCGACTCCATATATATTTTATTTCTTTTGGGGGCGTTTTGGTACCGGCTCCCGAGAACCCATGAGCACTACTGTATTTAGTATCGTCATAATTGTCCCTGTGTTTGTGTCCAGTCTGCTCCGGTGCTTCCCTGCTTCAGTCCAGTGCCTAAAGAACAAAAATGGAAAACAAAGGAAAGCGGGAGTACTTGATGCAGTGTCCAATACATGTACATTCATATTTGAATTGTTTCTGTTCCATTATCGGTCTCTCATGGCCATGTCTTTCGAAATGGTGGAGCACAGCAATCACTCGTCCTTTACTCTCAAGCTTCATTGAAGTAAATCTAGGTTTCGACTAGTGCCTAGTCATTAACAATGCTCTGTTTCATAGTTTCAATATACGTCCTAGTACATAATTCCGCTGTTGTTCTGGCTTCTGTCACAGTTCATTCGAGACTACTCTTGAATGACTAGTCATGAATGAACTATGATAGAAGCCCGAACAACAGCGAAATGACGTACCAAGTCGTGTAATGAAACTATGAAATAGTGCATTGATAATGGCTAGGCATTAACCGAAATCTAGATTTACTTTAATGAAGCCTGAGAGGAAAGGACGAGTGACTGCTGTGCTCCACCACTGAGTGCTTTCCACATTCCTATTGGAAGGTGACTTAATCAAGTTTAGTGTGTTACAGACGTGGCTCCTTTCGGAGTGTTCTGCGAGTAGCCTGTTTAGCGGCGCTGTGACTTGTATCTCATCTGCAGGCGAGACCCTTGGTGTGCTTTTTGGTGGGGCTGCGGTTTGTATTTGCATTCACCTGTATTAATGTACGGAGATCAACTGTTTCAATTTTTTTTAGCTATTTTAAAAAAACTGATTTGCACAAGCTTTTGCAGTAATTATTGTGTGGGGGGAATAGTATTATTTATTTGAGCCGTGCTCTTTAAGTGCAGCTTTGTTACTATTATTGTCCTGGAAAAAATTTGCTGTTTAAGTCTGCTTCGTAATCAAGTGGAAAACTTGTTTGTTAATTGTAATCTGATTCAAAATAGAGTGTATGTAACTATGACTGCTGCTGCCCTTGCATGCTTCCTCGTGCAGCCTTCCAATCCACTTTGCATCGTTATAACCCAAAGACACGCATCAGGAATCTCTCTGTTCCACTTTAGAATACTGGGAAATTTTATTGAAAGAGCAAAAAGTCTCGTTCTGCCCCCACCAGCAGCAGAGCCAAAAATCGGTACAGAAACACACACATGTAGGTACACACGTGAAATTTTAGTTTCACCAGGTGTAATGGACAACAGTGTCCAAGAACTAAATTTAGATTGGTTCCAGTCTCCCAGATCTGACGAATATTTACGAATGTTATGCCTTTGGCATGCGAAAAATGCCACAACCGGAAATACTCTCCCGAATACAGCCAGTTGGAACAGTCTTGCAACCTAGCTCAAGACTGCTGGAACTGGACTGAAAATAACATCAGCTTAATGTACCAGCACGTATAGGGAATTAATGGTTAAATACTAAAAGAAAAAATATTAGACGGCATTCTGACAGACGCTTTCTTCTCGTTTGATAGCACAGAGCGAGGGGCAGCAGTGGTGCAGGAGTGTAATACTCGTCCGTCCATCCAGACTTAGGTTTCATGTGAGGTCCCTAAATCAGTTTACACGGATGCGATGATAGTCTCTTCGAAAGGGCAAAGCCGTTTCCCTTCGTCATCCTTCCTTCCTCCGCAATCCGACCTTGTTCCTTGTCTCTAATGGTCTCGTTCCTCGCTCGAAGACTTTCAAAATATGGTCAGTAGCACGGAGATGACCAGTGTGATCACGCAAGCATCTTCACGACTATGGTGTATTCTTCAAAGCATTCTGCCTCGATTCGAGGGGGATAGGATGGTGTCTTGTCGTGCTGGAGGTACAAGTCGCGTGTACAGTTGGTTAACAACCGAATGTGCATGACCGGAATGTAAGTTAGTGTGTAGTTCGCCAACGAGGGACTACGGTAGACATGTCAGATGCCCCACGCGGGGATACAGGTATTACCTACTCGAACGCAGCCTTTTTGAGTCATACAGTTTTCGATGTACAGGGTGGTCAAACTAAAACTGGTCCAGAAAGTATTTAATGCCCGCTAAGATATTCGACCCAAGTTACATCCTCATCTGGGACACATGATGTAAGTTAGGTTATCTACCTTAAGATGGATTAAATATTTTTTGGGCCAGTTTCATTTTGCCCACCCTGTACTAGAGAGTTATGCTGGTGAGAAGTGGGTGCGTGATGCATTCATGGCAGAGAGAGATAAAGAATTCTGTGCTTTCACAGTATCGGCAGTATGATTTCCTTCTCGGTTCCACGCCACATGCTGCAGACGTCACCTGCCCTTGTAACTACAGGGTGTTTCAAAAATGACCGGTATATTTGAAACGGCAATAAAATCTAAACGAGGAGCGATAGAAATACACCGTTTGTTGCAATATGCTTGGGACAACAGTACATTTTCAGGCGGACAAACTTTCGAAATTACAGTAGTTACAATTTTCAACAACAGATGGCGCTGCAAGTGATGTGAAAGATATAGACGACAACGCAGTCTGTGGGTGCGCCATTCTGTACGTCGTCTTTCTGCTGTAAGCGTGTGCTGTTCACAACGTGCAAGTGTGCTGTGGACAACATGGTTTATTCCTTAGAACAGAGGATTTTTCTGGTGTTGGAATTCCACCGCCTAGAACACAGTGTTGTTGCAACAAGACGAAGTTTTCAACGGAGGTTTAATGTAACCAAAGGACCGAAAAGCGATACAATAAAGGATCTGTTTGAAAAATTTCAACGGACTGGGAACGTGACGGATGAACGTGCTGGTAAGGTAGGGCGACCGCGTACGGCAACCACAGAGGGCAACGCGCAGCTAGTGCAGCAGGTGATCCAACAGCGGCCTCGGGTTTCCGTTCGCCGTGTTGCAGCTGCGGTCCAAATGACGCCAACGTCCACGTATCGTCTCATGCGCCAGAGTTTACACCTCTATCCATACAAAATTCAAACGCGGCAACCCCTCAGCGCCGCTACCATTGCTGCACGAGAGACATTCGCTAACGACATAGTGCACAGGATTGATGACGGCGATATGCATGTGGGCAGCATTTGGTTTACTGACGAAGCTTATTTTTACCTGGACGGCTTCGCCACTAAACAGAACTGGCGCATATGGGGAACCGAAAAGCCCCATGTTGCAGTCCCATCGTCCCTGCATCCTCAAAAAGTACTGGTCTGGGCCGCCATTTCTTCCAAAGGAATCATTCGCCCATTTTTCAGATCCGAAACGATTACTGCATCTCGCTATCTGGACATTCTTTGTGAATTTGTGGCGGTACAAACTGCCTTAGACGACACTGCGAACACCTCGTGGTTTATGCAAGATGGTGCCCGGCCACATCGCACGGCCGACGTCTTTAATTTCCTGAATGAATATTTCGATGATCGTGTGATTGCTTTGGGCTATCCGAAACATACAGGAGGCGGCGTGTATTGGCCTCCCTATTCGCCAGACATGAACCCCTGTGACTTCTTTCTGTGGGGACACGTCAAAGACCAGGTGTACCGCCAGAATCCAGAAACAATTGAACAGCTGAAGCAGTACATCTCATCTGCATGTGAAGCCATTCCGCCAGACACGTTGTCAAAGGTTTCGGGTAATTTCATTCAGAGACTACGCCATATTATTGCTACGCATGGTGGATATGTGGAAAATATCGTACTATAGAGTTTCCCAGACCGCAGCGCCATCTGTTGTTGACAATTGTAACTACTGTAATTTCGAAAGTTTGTCTGCCTGAAAATGTACTGTTGTCCCAAGCATATTGGAACAAACGGTGTATTTCTATCGCTGCTCGTTTAGTTTGTATTGCCGTTTCAAATATACCGGTCATTTTCGAAACACCCTGTATATACTCCCATACAAAACCTAATATGAACGTCAGCCCAACTGAAAGCGTACGCTACAGTGAGATTTACTGTATTGTCTTGAGCTTCACGTGTTCCAGCACCACATGCTGCTACGTATTGCTCCACAAGCCGCCGTCTTAAGTGCACAATAGTTTTGTACCGTGCGGACAGCGTGTACCAACTTGTATCGTGACTTCCATCAGAGCAGCCGATGTTTTCCCTTGTTTCGAGCGACTAGTGGCAGTGTTCCTTCACCTAAGATAATCTCTATGACCTGTAACGTGATGTGAGTAGAGGTACAAGCGAGAAGCGGTGACCTTCCTACCCTGTACAGAGGAAGTGGTCGTGGACTTGACGGCTGTGATGGGTTGTTGTTATCCAGCACTGAAGTAGCAAGCGATTTGCTGCTCAATCAACCGTTTATCACAGGTTAGAATGCACTATATCCGACGGCAGTTTGTACCATTATCACGTTGTTGTCACTAGCAATTTGGAGGCAGCTATTTTCTCCCAATCGAAATACAGTACGCTATTGCTCTCTGTGCTTGCACGACTTGACAAGTAATGATCCGGGCATTGGACACAGTCTGCAGGAGATCTAATACGCTAGCGCCACAGCTCCTGCACATTCTGGGCTCGACTACCATACTGAAGACATCCCAGTCAAAATTTCATTCACCATAAATAGAGGCCTTCTCTCTCTCTCTCTCTCTCTCTCTCTCTCTCTCTCTCTCTCAGACGACCTTGTGTTGGTGGGAGGTTCAGTGGTTGTAAGTGAGGAATAATAAGCTACATTCCGTAAAATCTTCCGTATGCCTTGGCTTCCCTCATTCTGACCATGACGAGCTGATGAAGTAGCCCTTACAATGCTTAGATAGGACATTGCCCATTGACTCATTGCTTTCTCTTACTACGCGAGCAGCTACCAGTTTGTGTGGATCACAGCCGTCGTTTCTACACATTTTAGTTGAGCATTTTTATACGGTCAACTGTCCCACAGAAAAAAATGGTTCAAATGGCTCTGAGCACTATGGGACTCAACTGCTGTGGTCATAAGTCCCCTAGAACTTAGAACTACTAAAACCTAACTAACCTAAGGACATCACACACATCCATGCCCGAGGCAGGATTCGAACCTGCGACCGTAGCGGTCGTGCGGTTCCAGACTGTAGCGCCTTTAGCCGCTCGGCCACTACGGCCGGCTGTCCCAGAGAACCTGCCCTCTGTTTTAATTGATAACGAGGCGAGTGTGGTACGTGTTTTAAGATTTTGTGTGATGGCTGGACATCTTCCCAAAATAATGGATGTAACATTTTAATGTGTCAGCGGCTCAGTCACCCACTATTTCTGAGTAATTACCCACCCACAGTCATCTCTCCCATTTTCGTCTCCGTAGTGTCAGTAGCTCGGTCACCCATTATTTCTGAGTAATTAACCACCCATAGTCATCTCTCTCTTTTTCGTGTCCGTAGTGGTATTTTATTCTTGAATTGGTCTAGTTATTCTGCTGTGTTTTGTCTGACTTTTACCGTCGGTTGTCGGTATTTTACGAATCTCATCGACTCAGGGTCGTCTTTTCAATTCATGTACGTGCAAAAAAAAACTTGGTTTTTCAAATTATTGTTATTTTTACGAGATATTCACCCCGTTCGTCCCTGTTTAGTTCAAGCAAGGGTGCTTACGACATCGCAATTTAGCGGTCTACCCCAAAAATCACTATCATCATCATCATCTCTGTCTCTCTCTCTCTCTCTGTCTGTCTGTCTCTCTCTGTCTGTCTGTCTGTCTGTCTCTCTCTCTCTCTCTCTGTCTGTCTCTCTGTCTGTCTGTCTCTCTCTCTCTCTCTCTCTCTCTCTCTCTCTCACACACACACACACACACACACACACACACACACACACACACACGCATACACACACACACACACACACACACACACACACACACACACACAAACTCCCGCTAATTCAACTATTCATTAGTTTTTTTTTTACTTTTTGCTATTCCAGTTTCCTTGCTGACCGCTAATTTTCTCCTCTGACTTGCTCAGTCACGCGCAATTTACAAGCATAGTTACATGGAAAGGAAGTGTAAAGTATCACAAAACTATGTTTCGGTCGTGTAGTGAAGTGGACGATGACGTCAAACTTGTGCGTCTGACCAGGCTTCAACACGACGTTCTTACCGAAAATTTACGGCAGCAGAGCAGAGCATCAATTACGCTGCTATGGAAACAGTTCACAGATTGTGGCTAGGCCAGCGAAGTCTACTCAAACTGTCGAACTGTCCAGTATGACGGCGAATGACTCTCGTACGTGGTTTCTTCCCAAACAGCAACACAGTTTTCACGAAGGGTCACCATAACGCAAAAGAAAACAACTGCCCGATTCTTCACCCTGTTGTATCTCTCGCAGCAGATTTTCCAGATTTCTCGAGAGGAACAAAATGAACCCTTCAAAAACAAGTACAAGCAATGCTGGTAGATCTGTTACCAAGTTTAAAAATTAGCTTTGATCCAATCGTTCACATAAAACTGATTCTGCTTTGCTTACCTATGTTTCACTCATACATTCAGTCTTCGTGCGAAACAACGCCACAAGATGCAGCAGAAATCGGTAAATGAAATAAAATATTCAGCAAACCTATAAATAATTATTATCCATAAAATTAAGTTTCATAAGCAGTGCAGCTCACATCCTTTGATCAGACTCGACTCTACTGATGAAAAGAATTGTGGAAGAGCTCAGCAGCTACTCATCAACTGTAAGCTGACATTAAAATATGCTACGGCACTTTCTTCTTCATTCTGAAAAGAATTAATTTCTTTCATTTGAAGAGGTTGAAGAAAATCAGCCAACCAGTTGCAAACCAAAGCTGTATTTAGCCTTTGACCTGGGCTTCGATATTTCTAAAAATATCTTCTTCAGAAGCAGTGAGCCTTGTTACTTCACATGGTGTTTAAATTACATTAGCTAAAGCCGAGCGGCTGTTGTCATGTATAAAACTGATATGAAAGCCGGTAACATCACATGCCGTGGCTTAAGACAGCAGCCAGATTACAGTCAGCATACGCCATAATAAATGCACAAATGTATTCGCCCACTGGTAAATGCTCTTTTATATATGACAAGAGCCGCTCGACTTCAGCTAATATAATTTACCACCGTGTGATGTAATCTTATGAAGAAGATATTCTTAGAAATATCCAAACCTAGGTCAGGGGCTAGGTAAATCTTTGGTTTGCAGCTGGTTGGCTAACTTTTTTGAACCTCTTCAAATTTATACAGTTGCTGAGTCGCAGCGATATTTAAGATTTTGAATTTCTTCATCGCTTGCGTCTGAAGTGATGCGTTGCCAACAAGAATTTATGCTACCAGGCCACGTCATAGAGAAACCTACTGGAAACGTGACAAGGCAGACCCTTATGCAATGCGGAGTTGACCAGCAGATGTCACGGAAAGCGGACACACCAGTATAAAGGGACGTAGGAAGTGTTGTGTTGTGAGTAGAGCAGCGGTAACAGCAGACTGAGTCGGTCAGCAGAGCTCAGTGATTTTGGAGCTGGAATAGTCGTTAGGTGTCACCTGAGTAACCACTCGAACAGGGACAGTTCAACCGTCTCATAGCTGCACTGTTCACTGTTTGTGGTGTGACTGAGAAGAGAAAACACGAAAAACCGACCACAGCTAAATAAGACCAGACGTACGTCAGATACTGACGGACAGGGACGGGTGAGTACTGCGGAGTGTAAATGAAACTTCCTGGCAGATTAAAACAGTGTGCCGGAGCGAGACTCAAACTCGGGACCTTTGTTTTTGGTGGAGAAGTGCTCTGCCAACTTTTTTTATTTTTACTTCTCTTCATTTTGTTCGGTATCGTTCGTTGTATTTGGCCTCGGCGGATGACATCCGCTCAAGCTGATCTTTGATTTCTTTACTCAGTTTTTTATTACATAGCATAATTAGCTCTGTGACCGAACACGCTGGGCAGCTGAGCTACCCAAGCACGACTCACAACTCGCCGTCGCAGCTTTACTTACGGCAATACCTCGTCTCCTACCTTCCAAGCCTCACAGAAGCACTCCTGCGAACCTTGCACAACTAGCACTCCTCAAAGAACGGATAATCCAGAGACATGGCTTTGCCACTGGGGGATGTTTCCAGAATGAAATTTTCGCTCTGCAGCGGAGTGTGCGCCGATATGAAAGTCAAAGGTCCAGAGTTCGAGGGTCGGTCCGGCACACAGCTTTAATCTGCGAGGAAGTTCCATTTCTGCAGTCAGTGCGAAACGACCGTTGAGCTGGTGTAAAGAGCGTGGCTACAGGACAGTGCATGACAGTAAACGAGTGATTCTCAGTGAGGAATCACGCTGTAGCCGGTAGTAATTCGATGGAAGGATTTTCATTTGGTGAATGCCTGGAGAATGTTACTGCCATCCCGTTTAGTGCCATAGTGAAGTACGCTTTAGGTGATGTTACGCTAAGGGGATGTTTTTCGTGGTTGGGAAAATGGCTCTGAGCACTATGGGACTTAACTGCCTAGAACTTAGAACTAGTTAAACCTAACTAACCTAAGGACATCACAAACATCCATGCCCGAGGCAGGATTCGAACCTGCGACCGTAGCGGTCTTGCGGTTCCAGACTGCAGCGCCTTGAACCGCACGGCCACTTCGGCCGGCCTGTGGTTGGGATATGGTTCCCTTAGCGAGCTTAAGAAAATGCTCAAATCGGATCGATACGAACACATTTTACAGACAATGACTGTGTCATCATGACAATGCACCCCGTTATAAAGCAGAATTGTGAGGCAACGGTTTGTGGAAAATAAGGTTCCTGAAACATCTGGCCTGCTCAGCGTCCTGACGTGAAGCCAATGGATCATCGTTTGGATGAATTAGAACGTCGATTTTACTACAGGTCTCATTGTCTAATATCAACACATTCTCCTGTTTCGGCTCTTGTGAAAGAACGGGCCGCCGCTCCTCCGCATTCATATCCGTCAGTGAAAGTGTGCCCAGTAATAGTCGAGCCGGCATGACGGCGAAGGTTGAACACACCTCACATTAATGTCGACTAGTAGGTGTCCGGATACTTTTGATCGTATAGTGTATTTCTTTCACCACGACGCTATACACGGAGATCTCAGGAAAATTATATGCACTTCTTGGTTCCACATGTCGTCGATTTCAACAACAGAGAGACATATATAAGGTTTCCTGAAGCAAATGCACTGTAAAGATACAAAGCGCAAAAACTTTTTCTTGGAACTCTTCCATTTGGTGTAGAAAAACAACAATATGGGAATCGTCACTCCGCCTTGTTGCAAAACACTTTATTTGTTTACTTATTTATTCCCCAAATTAGTTTCGGCGACTAATACCGCCATCATCAGTGGGTCTTTAGAACATGCAGAAATACAGTTATACAAACACAGTAACACACTATTAGATTTTTACTGTTCGTTTTTTTGAAATATAGTTTTCTATGGATACTTCCCTACTACCTTATTTATTGTATGTTATGGCATGTTTTTAAGAAGTACTGTCGCTGTCTGCGGAATATTTTCTGTGCTTTTTCTGTTACCGCTTTTATTGCTGCCGTTTTTTTTTCTCAACGTACATCATGTCAGCCGCAATTGTGTGAGCGGCTGTTGGTAAGCAAATACTAAAACGTGAACTTACGTATGTCAGCGTGATACACTAGCAGATGACATGATGTACGCTGAGAAAAAACGGCAGCAGAACAAGCACAGATAATGTGCCGCAAACAGCGACAATACTTCTTAAAGACATGCCATAACATGCAATAAATAAGGTAGAAGGAAAGTATCCACAGACAACTACATTTCAAAAAACGAACAGTAAAAATGTAATAATGTTTTACTGTGTTTGTGTAACTATGCCATTTTCTGCATGTTTTGGATTAAAGACGTACTAATGATGGCGGTATTTGTCACCGAAACTACTTTGGGGAATAAACAAGTAAGCAAATAAAGTGTTTTGCAACAAGGCGGACTGACAATTCCCATATTGTTGTTATACAAAGCGCAGGAAATATTATTGATAAATAAGTTCTGTGTTATCATATGCAGGAATAAAATCACAAAAAATGGTTCAAATGGCTCTGAGCACTATGGGACTTAACATCTGAGGTCATCAGTCCCCTAGAACTTAGAACTACTTAAACCTAACTAACCTAAGGACATCACACACATCCATGCCCGAGGCAGGATTCGAACCTGCGACCGTAGCAGTCGCGCGGTTCCGGACTGCGCGCCTAGAACCGCGAGACCACCGCGGCCGGCGAATAAAATCACATAAGACGTTGTAAAATTCTTTGTTGATGTAAAGAAAGGAATTATTTTGATTATGTTTGCGACTCCTATTAAAGTATTGCTATCTTGAGGTGTTCCAACAAGACGCAAAGCGACAAGACGTTAGTAACCAGGAATAAGTAAATAATCTGCGTTCGAGTTCCGGCCGGGTCCACAGTTGTTATCTGTCGGGGAACTTCAGATCGTTGCCAAATCTTCTACACGAAGCTCTTCTGACGTGCTTCGAGGTAGTCGATTTAATGACGTCAGGGCGGTGTCCCTCTGAAGAGACCGACGTTCTACCTACTCTACAGAGCTGTGTAAGAAAAACGTGACTGCCAATTAGCGTGACATGAAACTAACCGATGCAGCCACACTTCTTTTTTTTCTTTTGTGCTTGTACTTTTGCGCCAAGTAACGACATCCAAGAGGAAGCCTACGTGATGTTGCTGCGTGCCAAACAATCGAGTATTCACCGCCTTGTTTTCGGCGAAGCGTATTATGTGGGATCGAAAAAAAGGCGGTGCAAGCATTCTAATTCAGGTCTGGCAACGTGTTTCTAGAACAGTCTGTGCGCTTCTCAGAAAAACTCGCGAAAAAATGGATCATGACGGAACTGAATGCTACTTTCATCCAGTTCTACAAAAATAGCCGTGTACCGGGTCGATTCGTAGCACTACGGGAGTCTTCAGTATATCTTTGTGTTTACTACTATGACTGTATACAGAAAAAGATTGTATCACACAGCAAATGAAGCACATGACTGCTGAATGGGTCACGTATGAAAGACGTTCTCGTAAAATATTCAAAGAATTCGTTCAATTTCATAGGAAAAACAGTAACGGCGTTTATTTTTCATGTTTTAAAGGCCGCACAAGTTAATGAAAATAACGTTATAGTGCAACGATCATATTTTTAAGTAGTCGTTATTTAACACAGGTTTCGGGGACTGTTTTATATTTTTGAAATACCTTTTTACCGATAAATGTTGGAGCGAGTGACTACCAACAGTTTAACGCAGCTGGACATGGGTTCTTTCAGTCTTAAGACTCGAGAAAGATTCACTCACATTGTAATATCGCTGAAACCAGTAAATAAATAATTGTGTTGCTCAAGCTCTACTGAATAAGCCCCGTAAATACTAGGGTGCTCCACGTGCGAAATAAGACTCTTTTCCTGACAACATTGTAATCGAGTACTCTTCTCAGTTTAGTGCAGGTATATATCGAGCGTATGTACGAGCCACAGCAGTGCATGGTGAAATGTTGCAGTGAGTCTACCGCAATGTTGTTATAGTTAAGTATGAAAATAAATGTCGGGGTAAACCCCATGTTGGGGTTCTCGTTCTGTATAGAACCAAGGGACACGCTGAGCCTTAAGTCTCCATCGTATGGTATTGACGGCGCTTGATCTAAATCAATAACATATCGCGGTAAGCTTTGGGATTTAGTTATTTAACCCATAGTACGAGCGCAGTGTCTGTCGATCGGGGTTGTGGTGGTGGAGAGGGAGAGACGGGTCATAGGTGAGGGGCAGACATCCCTAATCCTCTCCCCAAATTATAGATTTTTAAAAATGATGGTTCGTTGCGCTGCTAATTGTAAGTTTCGAACCGTCTCCAGACTGAATGTTGCGCTTTACAGTGATCTGTCGACTGCCATCAATTTTGGATATTAGTCTTTTGATTTACATCGATAATTGTTTTATTCTGAACTAGTTGACAAACGCAGCATTGTTCAGGTGTTTATTTATAGCTGTATCCCACACTTTGTATGCGGGAATATTTTCTTGCTTATTGAGCTTTTCTGTATACTCCTTTTTAAGAACACTACTGGCCATTAAAATTGCTACACCACGAAGATGTTGTGCTAAAGACGCGAAATTTAACCGACAGGAAGAAGATGCTGTGATATGCAAATGATTAGCTTTTCAGAGCATTCACACAAGGTTGGCACCAGTGGCTATACCTACAACGTGCTGACATGACGAAAGTTTCCAACCGATTTATCATACACAAACAGCAGTTGACCGGCGTTGCCAGGTGAGACGTTGTTGTGATGCCTCGTGTAAGGAGGAGAAATACGTAGCATCACGTTTCCGACTTTGATAAACGTCGGATTGTAGCCTATCGCCATAGCGGTTTATCGTACCGCGTCATTGCTGCTCGCGTTGGTCGAGATCTAATGACTGTTAGCAGAATTTGGAATTGGTGGGTTCAGGAGGGTAATGGGGAACGCCGTACTGGATCCCAACGGCCTCGTATCACTAGCAGTCGAGATGACAGGCATCTTATACGCATGGGTGTAATGGATCGTGCAGCCAGGTCTCCATCCCTGAGTCAACTGATGGGGGCGTTTGCAAGACAACAACCATCTGCACGAACAGTTCGACGACGTTTGCAGCAGCATGGACTATCAGCTCTGAGACCACGGAGCTGTTACCCTTGACGCTGCATCACAGACAGGAGCGCCTGCGATGGTGTACTCAACGACGAACCTGGGTGCACGAATGGCAAAACGTCATTTTTTTGGATGAATCCAGATTCTGTTTACAGCATCATGATGGTCGCATCCGTGTTTGGCGGCATCGCGGTGAACGAACATTGGAAGCGTGTATTCGTCATCGCCATACGGTCGTATCACCCGGCATGATGGTATGGGGTGCCATTGGTTACACGTCTCGGCCACCTCTTGTTCGCATTGACGGCACTTTCAACAGTGGACGTTACATTTCAGATATGTGACGACCCGTGGCTCTACCCTTCATTCGATCTCTGCGAAACCCTACATTTCAGCAGGATAATTCACGACCGCATGTTGTAGGTCCTGTACGGGCCTTTCTGGATACAGAAAATGTTCGACTGCTGCCCTGGCCAGCACATTCTCCAGATCTCTCACCAATTGAAAACGTCTGGTCAATGGTGGCCGAGCAACTGGCTCGCCACAATACGGCAGTCACTACTCTTGATGAACTGTGGTATCGTGTTGAAGTTGCATGGGCAGCTGTACCTGTACAAGCCATCCAAGTTCTCTTTGACTCAATGGTCAGGCGTATCAAGGCCGTTATTACGGGCAGAGGTGGTTGTTCTGGGTACTGATTTCTCAGGATCTATGCACCCAAATTTCGTGAAAATATAATCACATGTCAGTTCTAGTATAATATATTTGTCCAATGAATACTCGTTTATCATGTGCATTTCTTCTTCGTGTAGCAATTTTAATGGCCAGTAGTGTAGTATGATTGGGGACAAGAACGAATAAATTGTTTGCTTCAGTAGTATAGGAGAGAACAGAGTGAAGCTGACCGTGTGAAAAGGAACTGCACTGTGCCTTGCTCGGTTTTCTGCACCTATTTCGCAGTTTTCATACAACAACAGCGTAAAGTGCCCTGGAGCTTGAAGTTTATGAAGTCTTTAGTTTCGGCGCTGTGTCAGCCCTTAAAGCTTCTGGGCTCCTTTTATCTGTAAAGAGATCCGGCCAAGGCAGTTTGTCGGTCAGAGATAATCCTTCACGCGCAGCAATATTCGCCAAGGATTCCGGGCGATTTGGGAGGCCACTGGTGGGCATGGAGGCTGCGGAGAGTGGGACGGCGTGGGCAAAAAGCAGACGGAGCGGCTGGTGCGTCCAATCTGGTGCTTGGCCTTCCGTTTACGGGACTCCAAGGCCCGACGCCAGTTACGTCACCGGAGCAACAGGTGGAAGCCCGCCGTAGGGCGGTTCTCCCCACGAACCCACCTCGGATGGCTAGCACACGGCAGCTAGCTGCGGTTTGTGATACTACGCTACGGGAATGTTGAGCAGCGATCTATCTGTTTTACAAGTGATATTGCGTTTATCATCCAGCTTCCGATAAATCTGATATCAACGATAAATCTAAACGTATTATGCAGCAGCTGTATGCTACTCGCCTACGGTTTCATTCCGTGTGCCACAACCACAGATTTATTGAAGAACAATTCCATTTTCCACCTTGGCTGTTATACTATCACTGTTGCCTGCACAACGATCACGTGAGTTCTGCCTTTATCCATTTTCAAGTGGGTACTCCTGTTTTCTGAAAAATACGGGCGAAAACAGTGTCCTACACTAGTCATCGCTTTAAAATAAGTACTACCGTAGTGGCACACAAACACAAAGCTCACTTTACAACTCACGGATCATAGTGCCCTACCCGGACTGATTGGACATTGACGAGTTTACAGTAAACAGCTGATCAATGATGCACCGACAAACAGTAACCACTGCGCGGGCTGATCGATATGGAAATATCAAACGATACGAACGATATGAATGTCCTGTTTACGGGTATAGGACCATCTTCTGTTGCATATTGCCACCATGCATGCTCAGCTTAATGGCTTGAGTGATGAAGTTTATAACGGAAAATGAGTCAAATATTCTTCGTTGACAGCATCAACTAATTCATCTCTCGTTGGGAGAAGCTTGTTCGTCGCCAGGGTGGCTATATTGGGAAATAAATATACAGGGTGAAAAGTATTTAAACCGACAAACTCTAGGAAGTGGTAGGGGACATCAAAACAAATATTTTTCCCTAATGTCATTTTTTTCTATGAGGAGCATTTAAACCGGTAGAGGAAGATTTCTCTGGCGGCAAATTAATTAAACCAACAAACACTTTTCCATTTTTTTATGACCAAGACACAACACATTAACACAACCCAATTTCAATTACAGTAGATTTTCAAAAATGCCTCCATTGACACGTAAACAAAGATTACACCGTAGCGTCATGTTCTGTCTACCACGGGAAAAAACTCCAGGAGTATCCTGAATTGTTCCTGCTACTGCTACTATCCGGGCAAACAGATCCTCTTCTGATGCAACAGGAGTTGCGTAAACAAGGTTGCGCATCTCTCCCCACACAAAAAAGTCCAGAGGGGACACCTCTGCCAATCCACGTTTCTGGGAACCGTCGGTCCAGAAATCGACGCACACGATGACTGAAATGTGCCGGCGCTCCGTCATGTTGGAACCACATACGTTGTCTTGTAGGGAGTGGGACGTCTTCCAGCAATTCTGGGAATGCTCTGGCGAGAAAATTGTAATAGCGCCTGCTATTTAATGGCCTAGCCCAATTAAACAGTCCCCAACAACACCGACCCACACATTAACGAAGAACCGCACTTGATGAGCGCTAGTAACTGTGGCATGTGGGTTATCCTCACTCCAAACATGCGAATTGTGAATGTTGAAGACTCCATCACGCCCGAACGTTGTTTCATCGGTAAACAACACAGAAGATGGAAATGTAGGATGCATTTCACACTGTTCCAGGTACCACTGCGAAAATTGTGCTCTGGGTGGATAATCAACTGGTTCCAGGTTGTGGACACACTGTAAGTGAAATGGACGTTACAATTGCTCTCGAAGGACTGTTCTTACATTCGTCTGATTCGTCCCCATGTTACGTGCAATTCCACGAGTGCTGATTGAAGGATCGCGCTCCACATGCTGCAAGACAGCTTCCTCAAATTGCAGCGTTCTTACCGTGTGTCGGTGTCCCTGTCCAGGTAATCCGCTAAATGACCCGGTCTCACGCAGACGTTGGTACACAGCAGCAAAGGCAGTATGATGCGGGATACGGCTATTAGGATATTGTTGATAAACCCGCTGTGCAGCTCGTCTGTTGTGGTGCGCTACGTAGTACGCACCAACCATATCAGTGTACTCACCCCAGGTGTATCGCTCCATTAGTAAACAGGGATAATTGCACTACTACACTGATGGACAGTAGTTGCCTACAACTGAAGAGCGTAATACGCCCTCTAACAACTGAAGATCGTAATACGGCCTCTAACAACTGAAGAGCGTAATAAGGCCTCCCCCGGTTTAAATAATCCTCATAGGAAAAAATTACATTAGGGAAAAATATTTGTTTTGATGTCCCCTACAACCACCCAGACTTTGTCGGTTTAAATACTTTTCACCCTGTATAGACATTAACAATAATGCTGTAGAATGTTAATAGTTTTACTTAAAAAGCTTTAAGAGTTTACGTATCAAATATTCGGAGGCATTTTCAATTCTGCTACTTCTCACTACGTTCGTCTTTTCCCAGTTTTCTCTCAATGTATGTTCTATAGTCATTAGACTGTTTATCCAGCAAGCCAGTGTGGCCAAGCGGTTCTAGGCGCTACAGTCTGGAACCGCGCGACCGCTACGGTCGCAGGTTCGAATCCTGCCTCGCGCATGGATGTGTGTAATGTGCTTAGGTTAGTTAGGTTTAAGTAGTTCTAAGTTCTAGGGGACTGATGACCTCAGAAGTTAAGTTCCATAGTGCTCAGAGCCATTTGAACCATTTCTTCCTATGGCTTCCTCCTATATTTCTCAGAATTTCCAAAATCTTGGACAATTTTACATTCTCGAACGCTTTTTCTAGGTGACAAATGATATGAATGTGTCTTGAATTTTCTTCAGTCTTGCATTTATTATCAAGTGCTACATCATAATTGCCTCTTTCGTGCCTTTACCTTTGCTAAAGCCAGACTGATTGTCATCCAGTTCTATTTTTTATTCTTTTGTATATTATTCTTGCCAGCAGTTTGGAAGCATTAGCTGTTAAGCTGCTCCCACTTTTCTACCCTTACAACCTATGGAATTCTGTGCATGATTTAATTTCACCAAAAGCTGTTTACGCTTTTCTGCATGTTCAAAAAATGGTTCAAATGGCTCTGAGCACTATGGGACTCAACTGCTGTGGTCATCAGTCCCCTAGAACTTAGAACTACTTAAACCTAACTAACCTAAGGACATCACACACATCCATGCCCGAGGCAGGATTCGAACCTGCGACCGTAGCGGTCACGCGGTTCCAGACTGTATCGCCTAGAACCGCACTGCCACTCCGGACGGCTCTGCATGTTCAGCCAGTCCTTTCCATGACCATTTGTTTTTATATTTCTTCACATCTTTCCAGCTACCATTTCGCCTTGGCTACCCGTAACTCCCGATTTTATTTACTCATTATATTATTGCATTCCTATCGTTCCCTCTCGCCGATTATTTGAAGTATTTCTTATGTTACCCATATTTCGTCAAAGCTGCTTTCCTAGTATCTGTGTAAGACTGTCCCACATCTGTGACTGCCCTTTTTAGAGAATTCCAATCCTCTTCTACTAAACTGCTTATGTGGTAGTCCTTATCGCACAATACTACATCCTTAGCGAATTTGAAACGCGTGTCATCATTCCTCATCATTTCATTATCCCACTTCCTACCACACTGATTCTTCCGGACGATTCTCTTAAACATCTGTTTACATCATTACTATATCGTGATCTCGCACCAGACTGGGGTGTGTCTGTCCCATGTTGACAATGAAGATATATGTAATTGAAGTAAAATAAAATGTTTCTCTCGACCACTAGTCTGTGACTGGGTCGCACTGGTCCATCAATCCACCGTTCACGGAGTGGCGCCTGAAATTAGTGGCACCCTTACAGTACAGCATAAGGCAGTGGGTTCTATTTGTCAAATATTTAGCCGCGCGAGGTAGCCGCACGGTCAAGGGCCCCTTGCCATGGTTCGTGCGGCTTCCCCCGTCGGAGGTTCTAGTCCTCCCTCGGGCACAGGTATGTGTGTTGTCCTTAGTGTAAGTTAGTTTAAGTTAGATTAAATAGTGTGAGGCTAGGGACTGATGACCTCAGCAGTTTGGTCCCATAGGAACTTATCACAAATTTCCAAAAAAATTTTGTCAAATATTTACCGAGCTAATCACACATCTTCGGAGACCCTCTGTATGACCGTATCTTGGTCAATAGTGCACAATGTTGTACAAAGTCGAAAGCCTTTCCGATACCTAGAAAGACGGAACCCACCCGTTCACCGCTTTAATAAATACCATGTATGAACCATGGGAGCTATGTTTGACAGAGGGTCTTTTTTCGAATGCATACCGATTCTTTGAGAGAAGCTGATTATCCTGTAGGATGTTAGAGCTTAGAATATGCTTTATGACACTGCAACAAACGGACGTCAGCGATACCGATACTGCTAAGTAATTTTCTATATCTGCTGTTTTTACACTTTTTGTTGACAGGAGTGACCTCAGCGGTTTTCCAGTCACACGTGATTGTTCCCTGTACAAGCTATTCTCGGTCAATATTAGCTACCAAAGGGGTTAATTTCGCAGCTCATTCACAGTGAAATCCACTGGAATCCCATCGCGCTCTGGCACCTTGTACGCTTTGACTGATCTAGGTTTGCAATACCAGGGATGCTGACCGCGTTTTTTCTCATCCGATAATTTGTGCGGCACTCTAACGATGTTACCGTAGCGTGCTCCTATAAATTTTTAAATGGTGATTTAATAAGTCTGCTTCTTGTCTTCAGTTTCAGCATCAGACGGATCTACAGGATATTGAATGGAAGATTCCCGTCCATTCAGTGACTGCCAAAATTGTTGTAGGATTCGGGTATACCCCTCCTTAAAGGAGCACCGGTTATTATTAAATTATTTCTGTCGGTTTCGCTTGAAAATCTCTTTTTGCAGTGAGTGTGCAGTATTTCCTGTTTCTGGAATATTTTCCGAATGATCCGTATTTACGCCTTTGCTTGATAGGTATGTATCTATACCATGGTTCATAACAGTTTTCAACTTACTAGATTATACTGCCAGAAAAAAGTTAGAATCACTTTAAGAAGTTTTCCACTTCACTCGAGGTTCATTATTCAAATGGCTCTGACCACTATGGGACTTCACATCTATGGTCATCAGTCCCCTATAACTTAGAACTACTTAAACCTAACAGTCATCACGAGGCAGAGAAAATCCCTGACCCCGCCGGGAATCGAACCCGGGAACCCTGGCGTGGGAAGCGAGAACGCTACCGCACGAGGTTCATTATTGGAACAGTGGATACAGAGTACATAAAATGATTACATTTACAGATAAATAGCACAAGCACTTCTGAGGCACCCACAATGAAACACCCACGTAATTATGTGGCAATACAGGCGCGCCATTTGCCAAGATGAAAGCGAAATTTTTGGGGACTCTTCTCTGAACTGGCATCAAGTGCAGAATGGGGCGCAAAACGCTCTGTACGACGCAGGGTAGAAATTTGTGTGAACCCTGCTGACATTCAACTAGATTTTAGCTGTAGCATCGTTGAGTTCCCACTGTGGAGAAACGAACCAGCCAGTTAGTTGATTGTCCTTACAAGGGCATTTTAATACGCACACTGCTCCAGCCATGCGCGTGCATATCGCGATATTCCAAGACTAGGGTTGAGTACATGTTTTCTCGCATAACGAGAAACATAGGGAGAGTTTCTGCTGGAAAAATCAGCTTAGGCTTAATTATTTTTTATAAGAATTTCAGAGGACGAGAGAAGCCATGTAGACGACAGCTCATCGCACCTAAGGTAAATACTGCTTGCAAAGGCATAAACTTGTTGGTTCACTAGCTCGCGTCCAGTGTAAACTCGAGCGACCTTGGGTAATCCTTTGCTCAACTTGTCACAAAACTAACCATCCTCCGTTGACTTGATTGTCATCCTAAATTGTACCGAACTTTGAATCGGAATCGGATGATTTATTGTAGTACTGGCCAACATCATGACGTAGTCATGATAATTTTATAAAGAAACTTCTAGTTAAATTTACCATTGTGGGGTTTAGGATTATTTCACTTTGCCCGCAATCTCGTGGTCGTGCGGTAGCGTTCTCGCTTCCCACGCCCGGGTTCCCAGGTTCGATTCCCGGCGGGGTCAGGGATTTTCTCTGCCTCGTGATGGCTGGGTGTTGTGTGCTGTCCTTAGGTTAGTTAGGTTTAATTAGTTCTAAGTTCTAGGGGACTGATGACCATAGATGTTAAGTCCCATAGTGCTCAGAGCCATTTGAACCATTATTTCACTTTCTGAGAAAAAGATGCGTTCGTTTGACAACTGTCGTAACATTGTCATATTGTAATCTGTGTAAATGCGTGTATTTCTGTGACTAGATTGCAACATTAAACCAAAATTATTTACAGCTTACACAGTTGTTGTTCAGACCTCCAAACCTTATAAATATAAGAAAAGTGTGCTATAGCACAGCAAAGTTACAGACAGCGAAACAGATACTAAAATGGAGGTTTATAGCGGTCACTGCCGTTGTAAACCTTTAGAAGCAATCAAGTGAAACTGTCGTTTGCAGACTATATCGCAATACTTAAGAACTAAAAACAATCTCGAGAGATTGTTCTTGAGTGCCCAGAATAAGAAAAACGTAGATTTAATTTTTAAACTTCGGAGAAGATAATGCAAAAAAAAAGTTACGAATATAATCTATTTTAGAGGAACTCAAGATTTGAACCCTGTCCTGCACCATGATACTTGATCCTTGTCTGACCGACGGTACTGAAACAATATCCGATAAATAGCCGTTAAAATGCCCATCCAGTTCAAAAATGATTGGTTCAAATGACTCTGAGCACTATGGGACTTAACATCTGTGGTCATCAGTCCCCTAGAACTTCGAACAACTTAAAGCTAACTAACCTAAGGACATCACACACATCCATGCCCGAGGCAGGATTCGAACCTGCGACCGTAGCAGTCGCGCGGTTCCGGACTGAGCGCCTAGAACCGCTAGACCACCGCGGCCGGCGCCCATCCAGTTATCCAGAATTATATTTCTCGCTTAAGGCAAATGCAGGGATGGTTCCTCTAGGAAGAAGACAGCCGCACTCCATCTCAAATCATAGTCTGTTCTCCACCTCAAATGACCATGTGGTCGACAGGACGTGAAAACCATGGATCCTTCCCTCCTATTTAAATCTTACTGTCTTAACAAAAGAATAAAATAGGGCGGGGAGGGTGGGGGGAGGGGGTGAAGAGCGCTAGTCAGAGGGAAGCTAAAATACGCCACCACAGTTTTGAATCATTCTTATTCACTTGAAAAATTTTAGTGTGAACCTGGTTTCTCCTCTGGTCCTCATGCTGTTCTGCCATATTATCCCATGAAGAAGAAGTATTTGGCCCAACTACGTTGTAGACCAAGTCAGACATACTATAATAACAGTTTTAATTGCTGTTTTATTCGCTCCATATACTCCCTGTAAAAATGGAATATGAGGAAAAAATGACGCTTGAACAAAATCTGTTTTATTTTCGAATTTGACTTACATTAGGCATGAAATAAGCAGTTTGAGATATTCGAACTAAGACAAACTTAGTTT
Organism: Schistocerca americana; assembly: GCF_021461395.2. Lineage (NCBI taxonomy): Eukaryota > Metazoa > Arthropoda > Insecta > Orthoptera > Acrididae > Schistocerca > Schistocerca americana. The sequence continues at coordinate 528,377,745 of NC_060124.1, forward strand.
TAACGGCAGTGTGCATAGTACGAAATCTGAAACATGATGGCACGGAACTGTTGCAGAAAAAGCATACGTCGAACAGATCTAAATGTTTAAAATATGCTTTTTACGCTCTTAATGACGTTATATATAGACTATAATCAGTTATTAGCTTTCAATTCGATGTTCTTCTTAGCCCGAGTGAGATAAGCGTCATTGCTGATACAGGTTAGGAAATCAAATTAAATGTCTATGAACAAGAAATAAACGGAAGAAAAAAAGCATTACACGTTTCCTGCAATTACACCAGCTCATTTTCAGGCAAACTGCAGCGGATTCCCTATTATTGTTCTATGGTAAATCGATACCTTAGTGCATCTGTCACTAATTATATTGTTTGCTTGATTTTCATTACGTTATTTCTACATGAAGGAGGAACGTCGTTATATCGACAGGGCCGTGGTCAACGGCAGAGTGTAGAAAGAATTACTCGTAGAAGTTCTAGATGCTGGTACATCTTACACGTTACACGGTCACGGTCCATGAAACTTTGTAGTTCCTGACGTTTTGTCCAGAGGTGCGGTGGACTTTCACAGAGGTGCTCCTATTTCCGCTCAGTCTTCCAACTGAAGGTTCGGAAGTCGGAGAGAGACATAAATACAGTGAAAACGGGGCGTGGTAGAAGTTAGCACGTGATCAGCAATGATTATACATCTCAGAGATAAATCTTAAATATCGACTCTTCGTCAGTCAAAGATAAAACTTATCCATAGATTCTGTAGACCTAGTGTCCATATGTCATTAACACCACGTTTACATGTACATGTACCGAAAGACGAAAACCGAATTTCGAAAACAGTTTTTCGCTGTCGTGTTTACATGTTAAGGTCTGAATCGGATTTGCTAGCCGAGTCAAACATGGCGCCTGGAAAATAGCAATCACCAGTTTCTAATTTAGTCAGCCACAATTTCTCTTCAACTAGACGAAGTGTAAACAACTTCTGACTAAAATTTCTACTTATCCTTCACTGTACAAAAAGCCACTCCGTTCACATTAGCCGATAATTTTTATAAACAAGACGAAACCTGACAGCCAAAGCGCGTTGCAAAACGGTTGCGTTTGCGTGGGAGCGAAAATCGATTGTGGAATTAGAAAGCCGGCAACTGGAAGCGGATTTCCAGAATCGATTTGAAGTGTTTACATGACCGCCAAAAGCGGTATTGGGAATACGGTTTACGAAACCCGTTTTTAGGATCCCCATGTACGCAGAGTGTAAGATTCATGGATTCTTCTTTTCCGTTAAAATTATACCTGTGTTTTATCTTTGACATATGAAGATTCCACAGTTAAGAATTATCTCTGACAAGCATTATCTCTGCCGATCACGTGTAAACTTCCACCCCGCGCATCAGTCGGCAAGACTCAGCGGAACCAGGAGGACCTCTGAGGATGTCCAGCGCAGCTTTGGATGAAAAATTAGAAACGGAAAATTTGATGGACCACAGTCAGAGAACCTGGAAGGGTTAGCAGCATCTATGACGACCGTTCGTGAAAGCATTCACTGCATGTTGTAGAAGTTTTATAGATCATATCCATTTGTACAAATGTTCAAGAAAGGAAGGACGATTTGGCACTAACGTCTAGTGAAAGGCAAGGTCCTTAGGCATGGAGCAGAAGCTCGGGTTGGGGCTGTGACCTTTTCAACTGAACGATTCCGGAATAAATCTAAATCCGTGCGTGCAGACCGGATTTGAAGCCCACTCCACTCGCGCGCGAGGACACTATGTTTATTACTGAACCACTGGGCATCGCCTTCAGCTGCCATTAAGGGGGAACGACATGGTGACGGGCGAAGATATTACTCAAATTCAGGATTTTTTTCCTCAGTATTCGAGAATAGTAGACAAATGGGGTTTGCTGCAACGAATAAAGCATACATTGAAGTTTCCATTAGCAATTTTTTATTGAAACATATTAATATCTTGACTGTGTAATTGGGATTTTTCAGAGACAGCTCTGAAAGGAGGCAGATTGACGGCTGTCGTTGTAACTCCGGTTATGGTTAACTGAAACATGAAAGTATCATTCATACTGATCCTTACAGATGTAATTTAAAATCGTTGTAAGGATTTGAAAAAAAGGCGAAGTTATAGATATTTGAAAAAAAGAGGCCCTTTTGGGCCCACCTTTTTTGGCCGAAGGAAGTAGTGAATATCAACATAAAAAAATCGGCTACGGTGAACTGACGAGAATTCAGTTTGCTTCAAGACAGACCAAAACTCATTAAAATCGGGTGAAAACTATAGCGTGGGCGACGACAATCATGCAGAAAAACATGGTTTTGAGAAAAACGCGTTTTAAGTTTGAGAAGTATTTATCATATAAAAAAGGGACAAAGCTTGAAACTTACGGGAGGTCATCGATGTCTAGTCCATAATGACTATCGTCCCGGCTAGTGGATGGCCCATTTCTGCTACTTTGACCTAATAAGTCCTGTACGCCCCCGGTAGTTGAGTGGTCTGCCAGCACGGTAGCTCAGCGTGCTCGGTCAAAGGGTTAGCTACCCTCTGTAATAAAAAACTGAGTGAATGGATCAACAAAGGACCTGAACGGCTGTCATCGGACGTCCGCCACGAACAGATTCATCGACCAATATAGAGCAAAATGAGATAAAAAAAAAAAGTGGCCATCGCGACAGAATGTCAATCCTAAGGGTCTGGGTTCGATTCCCGGCTGGGTCGGATACTTTTTCCGCTCAGGGAGTAGGTGTTGTGTTGTCCTAATCATCATCATTTCATCCTCATCGACGCGCAAGTCGCCGAAGTGGCGTCAAATCGAAAGACTTGCACCCGGCGAACGGTCTACATCACGGGAAACCTTAACCACACGACATTTACATTTTACGTGAGAAGCCCTTATTTTCGCCCTCAAAGCTCTTTTCATCGTTGAACGCATGGCCTCTGGCGTCTCTGTCTTCACAGAGTCATTGCATTTCATCGACGATTTTGATCTGAAGCGCATTGCCATGTGCATTAATGCAGTATGGCCTACACTGAATAGACATACAACCGAATTTGAATTAATGTCGATCCCTGAGTCTACAGATGGGGACGTTTGCAAGACAACAACCATCTGCACGAACAGTTCGACGACGTTTGTAGCAGCATGGAGTATCAGCTCGAAGACCGTGGTTGCGGTTACCCTTGACGCTGCATCACAGACAGGAGCGCCTGCAATGGCGTACTCAACGGCAAACCTGGGTGCATGAATGGCAAAACATCCTTTTTTCGGATGAATCCAGGTTCTGTTTACAGCATGATGGTCGCACCCGTGTTTGGCGACATCGCGGTGAACGCACATTGAAAGCGTGTATTCGTCATCGCCGTACTAGTGTATCACCCGGCGTGATGGTATGGGGTGCCATTGGTTACACGTCTCGGTCACCTCTTTCTCGCATTGACGGCACTTTGAACAGTAGACGTTACATTTCAGATGTGTTATGACTAGTGACTCTACCCTTCATTCGATCCCTGAGAAACCCTACAATTCAGCAGGATAACGCACGACCGCATGTTGCAGGTCCTGTACGGGCCTTTCTGGATACAGAAAATGTTCGACTGCTGCCCTGGCCAGTACATTCTCCAGATCTCTCACCAATCGGAAACGTCTGGTCAATGGTGGCTGAGGAACTGGCTCGTCACAATACGCCAGTCACTATTCTTGATTAACTGTGGTATCGTGTTGAAACTGCATGGGCAGCTGTACCTGTACATGCCATCGAAGCTCTGTTTGACTCAGTGCCCAGGCATATCAAGGCCGTTATTACGGCCAGAGGTGGTTGTTCTGGGTAGTGATTTCTCAGGATCTATGCACCCAAATTGCGTGGAAATGTAATCACATGTCAGTTCTAGTGTAATAGATTTGTCCAATGAATACCCGTTTATCATCTGCATTTATTTCCTGGTTTGGCAATTTTAATGGCCAGTAGTGTACATTCGAATTCCGCAATAAAAAAATTTCGTTTTTTTTTTAGACCGTCGCCCTGCCGCCAATGACCTCCGCCGCGAAATTTCCGTTCGAAAGAACTCGGCAACTTTTTCCTTTGTGGTGGTGATGCGGAACTGCTGTTGCTACTGTATGTGCGTGACGCCAGTGCAGCTGCGCCCGCGCAAGTAGTGCCTGGCGGCGGAGAGGCGAACGCCTGCGAGGCGAGAGGCGGGTGCGCGCCCACCGCACAGCTGCAGGGGTCACGGGCTCGACACCCGCGGCCGTTTTTGCGTCGGCGGGTCTCGGCGTGCAGTTCAAGGCGGCGAGGCGTCCCTGAGCCCGACAGGCACACCGCAGGCGTGCAAACACCGCGTATTCAGCTGCTCGTGTCCGCGAGGGATCTCTCGTGTTAACAACCGCCAGTCTAGTAAACGTGTGTGTCGTTATCTAGTACGTTAAAGACTGACCGAGAGCAAGCCACGGAGCCGCACTACAAATATAGCTAGGTACTATGTCACTTTTAATACATATTCACAATGTTCTGGTGTTTAGTTTCCATATGATTAACGTATTAACATTTTATGAAAAGGATAGTTGCTACTCACCATATAGCGCAACAGTTGAGTCTCAGATACACACGACAAAAAAAACTGCCACGCGATAAGCTTTCGGTCAACATGACCTTCGCCGGCCATTGTGGTCGAGCGGTTCTAGGCGCTTCAGTCTGGAACCGCGGGACCGCTACGGTCGCAGGTTCGAATCCTGCCTCGGGCATGGATGTGTGTGATGTCCTTAGTCTTGTATCGGTCCACTGCTAAGCACGGCAGCCGTTTGCCTGTTGCTGAGGATAGAGCATTCGATTCTTCCGAACTTGCTTGCATGTTCATTGATGCGGAAACCGATGACGTGGTCGAATCGTTTCCGATTGATTTTCGTCGTGTAGTAGCTACAGCCACAGCTGCTGACCCGGTCCTTGCTACCGTTTTGCGTTTTGTTGCTACGCGATGGCCATTGTCTAAGTTTACGGATCGAGGATCCGTTGGTTCGCCGATTTTTTGCTCACAAGGAGACGTTTTGTTCGACATGGTGTTTTGTTGTTACGTTCTGATAATGATCAGTCCAGGGTCGTGGTCCCACGTTCGTTACAGTCCTCTGTCTTACGGCTTCTCCACCAAGGACATTGGGGTATAGTGCGAACGAAACAACTTGCTCGTCAGCACTGTACTTGGTTCGGAATCGATGCTGCGATTACGAATATGTGCTCTTCTTGCATGGCGTGTGCCGAACGACAATCCGCACCACCGCGGAAATTCTTTGCATGGCCGAAAGCCTCTTCCCCTTGGCAACGCTTACACATCGATTTTGCTGGTCCATTCTGGAATGCTCGATGGTTGGTTGTGGTAGATTCATTCAGTAATTTTCCTTTTGTTGTCCGGATGTCTTCCACGACGTCGTCTGCCACCATTCAAGCGTTATCTGCTATCTTTTGTATTGAAGGTCTTCCACAGACTATTGTTTCCGACAATGGCCCACAATTCATGCCCGCAGAATTTCAGTCATTCTGCAAGGCCAATGGTATTCAACATCTGACATCCGCGCCGTTTTCGCCTCAGTCAAACGGTGCCGCTGAACGATTGGTCCGGACTTTCAAGTCACAGATGTTGAAAAAGTCGCATTCTCGGGAGGACGCGTTATTGCTCTCTTTGTCTTCGTATCGCTCTCAGCCCCGGGATGGTCGCTCGCCGGCTGCGTTGCTCCACGGTCGTCCTCAACGAACCTTGATGTCTTTGTTACATCCGCCGCATCAGGTTCCTGTGCAGCGGCAGCCGCCTGCTTTTGCTCCAGGCGACGTTGTATACTATCGCAACTATCGAGCCTCGGCCGCGCTATGTATCTGGTTTTGGGGGCCTCTGGTGAGGTGCGTCGGCATCTCAAACAGCTGCGCCTCTGTCGTCGCACGGGTTCTGCCGCTCCCCGTCTGCTTTCAGCGACGGTGCCGTCCGGTCAGCGCCCTGGGGACCCATCTACTGGCTCGACTCATCCCCAGGTGTTACCGACGCTGCCTTCCATATCGCCCCATGGCGACGCGCCGCCGCCGCCGCCGCCGCCGCCTGTTCTCCCGCCGGCGACGCCCGCAGTGGACGCTTCGCTGCAGCCGCCAAGCGCCTCCCTGGGTCACGAGCCGCCGATCGCTTCCCGTGACCAGCTGTCCTCCGACATGGAACTCTTGCCCGCTCCGGAACAGATGTCGTCTTCGCCCGTCGGCTGCCCCGCCCCGATGGAGGTCGAATCTTCGGCCCCTCCTGTCTCTTTAAGGGCGCATACACCGCATGTTGGCGTGCACCCTGGACTAGGTTTTCAGGCGTTTCCTAGCTCCCCTCGGACCGAATGGCCGGGTGAGGGTGGCACAGCCTCGCTTGTTGTTAGGCCCCCCACCTCGTCGCATACGTCAACATGGGGTCCTCCCCACGCCGGGCGGAAACCTTATCTCACAACCGTACGCCGATTTGCGGGGGAGGAATGTGGTGTCACCGCCAGACACCACACTTGCTAGGTGGTAGCCTTTAAATCGGCCGCGGTCCGTTAGTATACGTCGGACCCGCGTGTCGCCACTGTCAGTGATTGCAGGCCGAGCGCCACCACACGGCAGGTCTAGAGAGACTTACTAGCACTCGCCCCAGTTGTACAGCCGACTTAGCCAGAGATGGATCACTGACAACTACGCTCTCATTTGCCGAGACGATAGTTAGCATAGCCTTCAGCTACGTCATTTCCTACGACCTAGCAAGGCGCCATAGCATTTGATATTATTTTATATTGTGGTTATAACATGTACCGTCAAGAGAGATGTTCTACAATTATGGATTAAAGTTAAGTATTACAGCAACTGCGTCCGTTTTTCTAAGTTCTCATTTCCTTGTAATGTTCCAGACCTCACGCCAGCCTGCGTGAGCTTAAAAGCGTGCATTTCGGCCTCCTCTAGCAACACAGTGTTGGCTCTTCCGCCAACACTTCACTTAGGTTACTTAGGTTTAAGTTGTTCTAAGTTCTAGGGGACTGATGACCTCAGATGTTAAGTCCCATAGTGCTCAGAGGCATTTGAACCATTTTATGCTAGTTTTTGAACACGATCTTCGTCAAAAATAGACACACACACACACACACACACACACACACACACACACACACACACACACTTATGCAAACGCAACTCACACTCACATGACCACAGTCTCTGGCAGGTGAAGTGTGCGTGTGTGTGTGTGTGTGTGTGTGTGTGCGTGCGTGTGTGTGTGTGTGTGTGTGTGTGTGTGTGTGTGTGTGAATTGTCTATTTTTGACAAAGGCCTTGTTGGCCGAAAGCTTATTTTTAACAGTCTTTTTGTCGTGGCTGTATGAAACTCAGCATCTCCGCTATATGGTAAGTAGCAACTATCCTTTTCATAATATTGTTACGTTTCATCCAGGATTTTCCAATTTTTCTACTAACATTTTCGTATTTTAATATCCTTTGGAATTTTTAATACAAAAATGCCCAACATGGGTAGACAGCTCCTACGCCGTCTAGTACTTTTAGGACGGGAAAACACTCAGATCGACCCATCGTCCTAGTCCGAGTTGACTGGTCAAGTATACCGGCCTGCTTTCAGATTTAAAAAATAAAGAAAATTTAAAAAATATAAAAAAATGTTGCAAAAAACCTTCCGACGTTTTCGGCCGAATGCTGTGACCTCTTCTATAAATTGCAAAAAGGAAATTACATATATCTTCCGAAATACTAGAGGAAATGCGCCTGACGATTCTTAGGGCGGGTAGTCCGAATACATCAAGATACGCATATTTTCTACCGTTTTTATTCAATTTCCGGTTTTCATTGTGAGTGATGCTCGGCACTACTTAATTCACCTGGTGTTACTACATTAGAAGTTGATTACTACAGCCAAACTTCTTTGAGACATAGCAGGCGAAGACATTCCTCAGTGCGAGGAGACAATAGAAAACAGCATGGCGTGAGTCCATTCACATGCCGACTGCTTCCTTATTCTGCCTCATCTTTCACTGTCTTTCAAAGGACCTTTTGACTACTAAAATACTGTTCACAGTTCACATTCTCAACTGAGCCCTTTCTATCCGCTTGTGTACAATGATGTTTTAATTATAAAAAGAAACACCTTTAAAAACATGTACTAAAAAGATCATTTCTTAGGTAAGCTTCTGTGGACGAAATAGGAACATGCGCACTATTCAAGAAAATGGTGAGCCAGCAACAACGACACCTGACTGTCTCAAGAACCACCCTGTCGTCTGGAGTGCCGCTTAGGATGTTAAACATTGAAGATACATCAAAACGAAATCGACAAATACATTTTTTCGATTAACTAATGGGCTTATTACAGAGATAGAACAATTAATGTCCGCATGTCAACAGAAATTAAACAGCACCGCTCGTACGGAACCCACTGCGCTCTTTTCGCGCACGTCATCCTGCGAACAATAGAAGCTGCAAAACTGGCGGATTTCAAACTCTTAACGGAGTGTGACCACCTTTGGCAGCAATACAGGCCTGACAAACGACGGGCATGCCGTGATCAATCTTATGTTGAAGCAATAGAGCTCATTCTTCCTGAAGCGCTGCTAGCAAGTTTTGGAGAGTGGTCGGCGGACGCTGACGTGATGCAGGCTGCGTCGCTAGTGCACCCAGACGTGCCCTATGGGATTCAAATCGGGCAAGCAGGCCAGGCTAACATCAACCACGCATTATCTGTGAGGTCGAGCATTATCGTCCATCAGTATGAAGTCTGGTCCCACAGCGCATCGTATAAACTGCACATGAGGTCCCAAGAATTCGTCACGATACTTGACAGCAGTTAAACCTCGCCGGTTTAACCGTACAGTTTCATGAAGAGGTACTCGAGTGCTCAGAATAATCCCTGCTCATAAATCTCGCTATCAGTCTCTTTCCATAATGGCTGGGTCCCGAAATCGTGTTCCACGATCCCTCCAGACGCAAACCCGTCGAGAATCACTGTCCAGGACAAATTGGGACTCATCTGTGAAGAGAACATTGGCTCACTGTTCTACCGTCCAGGTGTTATGTTGACAACTGCACTCTAGACGTTCCCTCCTGTGAAGTCGCAACAGAGGTACGCATACAGCAGGTCTCCGGCAGTAAAGGCCACTCTGCCGATGCTTTCTGTACACCGTTTGCCTCACTACATCTTTTGGATGCTGCGACGTCAGTTGCCAGTTGCCGTACAATAATAAGGCAGTACCGTCGTACCCTTACACCCAAAGAACGGTTCTCTCTTTCCGATATTACACATGGTCGGCCCTGCCCTAGTCTTTGGGATCTCTACAAACAACAGAACGATTCACATTAAGCCATCGGGACGCACCAGTTTGCAACTGCCCTGCTTTCATTTGTAAGTAGGCTGTTTAGGTTTTTATGTTGGTAACGCCACGTAGCGCTCTATATGAAAAGCACTGACTGCTGTGTGAATTCTGTGGCTGGTCTGCATTGTTGCAATATTGATATTGTAGTGTTCGGCAGTTAGATGTTAACAGCGCGTAGCGTTGGGCAGTTGGAGGTGAGCCGCCAGCGGTAGTGGATGTGGGGGAGTGAGATGGCGGAGTTTTGAGAGCGGATGATCTGTACGTGTGTCCATCAGAGAGACTAAATTTGTAAGACTAGATGTCATGAATTGATATATATATATTATGACTTTTGAACAGTATACAGGTAAATACATTGTTTGTTCTCTATCAAAATCTTTCATTTGCTAACTATGCCTATCAGTAGTTAGCGCCTTCAGTAGTTAGAATCTTTTATTTATCTGGCAGTATTGGCACTCGCTGCCTTGCAGTAGTCCGAGTAACGAAGATTTTTGTGAGGTAAGTGATTCATGAAAGGTATAGGTTATTGTTAGTCAGGGCCATTTTTTGTATGGATTATTGAAAGTCAGATTGCGTTGCGCTAAAAATATTGTGTGTCAGTTTAGTGATGATCGGAATAAGTAAAGAGAGAAATGTCTGAGTACGTCCAGTTTTGCTCAGCTGTTTGAAAATCAAATTACGTAAGGGGTTTATCAGCACAGTAACTCATTAATTTTTCTAAGGGGAGGTTTCACTTTCTCCCATGACTCTCTACCGCAGAGACCCTGGTAGGCGTCTCTTCTGTGCTATACTGCACCCTCTGTGATTGTGTACACAGCGATTGTGGATGTGCGACTACACGACAAACACTATCCCCTTGATAGGTGCCCTGACGTCATCGTTGACGCGGCTGCCCGTTGACCAGAATGCCATATTCCGTGCAGGACACGATCGCACAGATATCTGTTGACAGTTTATATGATTACATCGTGAATTAGACAAAGGCGAAAACAGTGGTTTGTTGCTTTAACTTTTGACACCAGTGTATATTGTAAAAAATAATGGACCTATAGCATTTCTTCAAGGTACGTCCGTAGTCACTATTTTACGCCTGGAGACTGCGCTCCGTTGAGAATGACATGTTGTGTACTATTTGCTAGAAACTCTTCACTCCAGTCCCACAGTGGGTCTGACATTCCGTATGACATATTTTGTTCATTGGGCGGCACTGTGCAAGTGTATCAAACGCGTTATGGAAGGGAAGGAACGCGGCAGCTACCATGTATTTGCTGCTTTCTGGGTCTCGTGGACGAACAGAGCGAGAGCTGGGTTTCACACGGTTGTTCTTTCCGGTACCTGTGTTGGTTCCTACAGAGGAGATTTTCGGTCTCCAGAAATGTCAAAGTAAGCGAGCATAGAACAGTTTCCAAAATTCTACTGCTGATTGACGTTAGAGATATAGGCCCATTGGGCGTCTCTTCGACAATACTTCTACATAAGGGGAACCCTTCGCTCCTCCAAAGATCTAAGGTACACTGCTGGTAGAACAGCAGCAAGTTCTTTCGAATGCACTACGTAGAATCGTATTAGTATACTGTCGGATCTACTTTCCTTTCCTCTGTTGAGCGATTTGAGCTGCCTTCCTATCCCTTGGTCATTTATTTCGACGTCAGCCATTTTGTCGTTCGTGCGATGACGATATTTCGGCCTTTTCTGTGTTATCCTCCTTTTCAGTTCCATTACAGTCACATCTGGACAGATGGTTTGGATCTGTTTATTGCATTAAATTAAGACCAACGTGTTTTCCGAAAACAGTAAATCCACTCTCATGGGTTTCGCATTAGATCTGCTGCCAAAAAATAAGCCAGAATGTAACAGTTTCACAGATCGATGTTTCTGTTTAATAACGGCGACAAGAAAACAATTAGAACGACGAACATTCAGCTTCGGGCTCGACGCTATGCTCCAAATTCAGAAGCCGTAGGCCGTATGATAAGCCTCGGCCGTGGAAGGTACAATCAGACAGGAAGTGCTCATCAAAACCTCAGTAATAGTCCTAAAATGTACTACGACATCAAAGAGGACCACATAACAGACTGATGCGCGAAAGAAGATCTCAACAATGTCAAACTAACAGTAGGAATAGTTATGTGACAAGTATTCAGACCTCATTTGCCGAGTTTGTCAACGGTCTGGTTTTGGTACTACGTAAAATGAGTCAGTGGATGAACGCCACCTCTCCACACATGCCCTTTGCTCACAAAGGGACCAAAATGAAAAATAAAGACATGAAGAAAAAAGTAGCGACCGGTAACGAACGTTTTTTTTTCTTTAACTTTAATAGTTTAACATAGATTCAGCTACCCACCATTGAGACGTGTGTAAGGGCTAAATTGAAATAATACATTCAGTAATGTAAAGCTTTTCTCCCCAAAGCAATCACAACTCGGTTCACAGTAAGACGTAAAGCGGGTTGTTCGGAAATTATCGTTACAAACTTGTAGAGGGAAGTGAGTACAAAATGTTTTCAATGGGATTCTACGTCCGGAAACGTCATCCATTGGCGGTACAGAGCTTCGAAGTTGTTGGCGCCGGCGCCTGTAGATATATGTATACACAGGGTGATTCCGTGATGATATTATAAACTTCTTAGGATGACGGAGAAGGATACATGTATCAGTTTGAGGTAGGTGTCCCTGTACTGGAAACGAACGTGTCCACAGTTATAAGCGAAAATCGACTCCTGTGACAGTTGAATACATCTGCTCGAACTGTTGTTTCTAAGACTCTAGGGTAGCAAACTTTCAGAGGTGGTAGTATGAACCAAAACAAGAAAAAAATTCCAGTAAACAAGGGCTCTAAAATGCATACCTGAGGAGCTGTGAGAAATTGTTTACCTTCGCTACTGTGAAACACCTCTCCTCTATTGAAGTGCTGGTAGTTATTAACGTATCCCTGTTTACTAGACCTTTTTTTGTTTCGATCCATAGTACCATCTCTGAAAGTTACCTACCCTACAGCCTTAGTAACAATACTACCTGAACATGTATTTCACTATCAGAGGTATCAAAACGGTTTTCGCTTGTAACTTTCGACTCGTTCGATTCCAGTACAGGGACCCTTGCCTAAAATTAATACATTTATCCTTCTCTATCATCCTAGAAATTTTGTAACATCATTACGCTCTGACGCTCTGTAGCGTTGATGATGGATAATGTTTCGGGCATGGGTTCCTACTCAAAATATTACGTAATCACTTCCCTCTACAAGCCCTAAAAGTTTGTAATGGGAATTTCCAAACATCCAGTATAAAGAACTGTACGTGAGGGCGAAAATTGAAACACAACTGCAAGAAATCGATAAGAAAAAGGTCAGTGGACCTGATGGCATGCTCAGTAGATTCTGTATCGAATACGAGCATAAGTTGGAACCTCCTCAAGCTACAATCTCTCGTAGATAGCGTGAACAGAGGAGCGTACCAGATGATTGGAAAGAACGCGCGGGATACCACGGTCGTCAAACACATTTTAACAACAAGTGCGCAGAAAACCCGGAATTTTCTCACTGAAGCCCATTTATTGGAGAATTATGACTCTTTTGTAGACCAGAATACTCGTCTGCACGAATCAAGATGGATTCCAGAAGCACCGAACGCACGAAACTCAGCTTTCTGTTCGTCAGATCCAGATACATGTAGATGGCAAAGACCAAGTTGACGCCTTGTTTGTTGACTTCCAGAAAGCCTTCAGTAGTAAGAGAGTATCCTATAGTCGTTCCCACTTCATGACTCACGTGCTGTTTCCAAACATAAAACGGAGCACCAGACACGATAATCGCTATACTAAAAGCGTTGTGGCGCCCTAGCGGTATGGTAATCAACTGCCCACACTTTTCACAGGGACTTCTTTGTTAAGAATATTTTTTACGGCCGAGTAGGAGCTTTATTTCGAGCAATGCACTCGTAACTCCGGGGAGAAAACAAGTGCTCGTAACTTGTCGCAACAAGACTTTCATTCGGCCTTGCGACATCGCGAGCAATTTGCTAGCGTAACAATGAGGGTCAACGAACAGTGGGGGCGACAGGGACAGTATATTGTCGTGTGACTCTTCACGAGAAGATAGGGCCAGCTTTCGAAGAAACCCTGGTATACAGTTTGTATTTGTAACGTTTTTTGATTTTGTCACTGCAATCTCACTTTACTGTATTGGTGATAATCACTAAAACCAAAAGAAATACAAATGGGAGATACGAAATCACCCAGTCGATTGCTGAAGTAAGAATCAAATGTTTCAAATGGCTCTGAGCACTATGGGACTTAACTTCTGAGGCCATCAGTCCCCTACAACTTAGAACTACTTGAACCTAACTAACCTAAGGACATCACACACATCCATGCCCGAGGAAGGATTCGAACCTGCGACCGTAGCGAGTAAGAATCAATTTATAGTTTCCGTAACAAGAGGACGAGACAAACAGGGCGATTTATTTCCACCGTGTACAAACTCTGGACTGATCGATGACAGGATACGGAACAAGAAACGGCTAATGAACTTACGTCTGGAAACACATGGTTTCCATGCTAGACACCATTTATTCAATCATACACTACTGGCCATTAAAATTGGGACACCAAGAAGAAATGCAGATGATAAACAGGTATTCATTGGACAAATATAGTATACTAGAACTGACATGTGATTACATTTTCACGAAATTTGGGTGCATAGATTCTGAGAAATCAGAACCCGGAACAACCACCTCTGCCCGTAATAACGGCCTTGATACGCCTGGGCACTGAGTCAAACAGAGCTTGGATGATGTGTACAGGTACAGCTGCCCATGCACCTTCAACACGATACCACAGTTCATCAAGAGCAGTGACTGCCGTATTGTGACGAGCCAGTTGCTCGGCCACCACTGACCAGACGTTTGCAATTGGTGAGACATCTGGAGAATGTGCTGGCCAGGGCAGCAGTCGAACATTTTCTGTATCCAGAAAGGCCCGTACAGGACCTGCAACATGCGGTCGTGCATTATCCCGCTGAAATGTAGGGTTTCGCAGGGATCGAATGAAGGGTAGAGCCATAGGTCGTAACACATCTGAAATGTAACGTCCAACGTTCAGCCGTCAATGCGAACAAGAGGTGACCGAGACGTGTAACCAATGGCACCCCATAACATCACGCCGGGTGATACGCCAGTATGGCGATGACGAATACACGCTTCCAATGTGCGGTCACAGCGATGTCGCCGAACACTGATGCGACCATCATGATGCTGTAAACAGAACCTGGATTCGTCCAAAAAAATGACGTTTTGCCATTCGTGCACCCAGGTTCGTCGTTGAGTACACCATCGCAGGCGCCCCTGTCTGTGATGCAGCGTCAAGGGTAACCGCAACCATGGTCTTCGAGCTGATAGTCCACGCTGCTGCAAACGTCGTCGAACTGCAGATGGTTTTTGTCTTGCATACGTCCCCATCTCTTGACTCAGGGATCGAGACGTGGCTACACGATCCTTTACAGCCATGCGGATAAGATGCCTTTCATATCGACTGCTAGTGATACGAGGCCGCTGGTAACCAGCACGGCGTTCCATATTACCCTCCTGAACCCACCGATTCCATATTCTGCTAACAGTCATTGGATCTCGACCAACGCGAGCAGCAATGTCGCGATACGATAAATCGCAATCGCGATAGGCTACAATCCGACCTTTATCAGAGTCGGAAACGTGACGGTACGCATTTCTCCTCCTTACACGAGGCATCACAATAACCTTTCACCAGGCAACGCCGATCAACTGCTGTTTGTGTGTGAGAAATCGGTTGGAAACTTTCCTCATGTCAGCACGTTGTAGGTGTAGCCACCGGCACCAACCTTGTGTGAATGCTCTGAAAAGCTAATCATTTGCATATCACAGTATCTTCTTCCTGTCTGTTAAATTCCGCGTCTGTAGCACGTCATCTCCGTAGTGTAGCAATTTTAATGGCCAGTAGTGTACATTGTTACAGAGCCTGTGGTCTAATACGCATGCAGCTACAGTTACAGCATGTGCTAAAAAGGTTTCCATATGCCTCAATACATGCGTGTACGCGACGTACCACGTTTTGTCTCACACGTTCATATCGGCCAGGCAGCATCCGAACAGTGTCAAAGATAGCTTGAGTACGCTGCTGAAGTGTTTCCACATCTGGAACGGGCTCTTCAGGCATGATACTTTTGAAATGGCTCCAGAAACTGCGCGAGATGAGTTCCGGTGAACGAGCAGGCCATGCGACTGGGCACAATCGTCCGATCCATCGACCAAGGAAAACAAGACTGAGATGCGTCCGGATGTTAACGGCGATGTGGGCTGGAGCACCATCACGTAGTAGCTAGATAACCCTTCGAATCATCAATGGCATTCTTCCAGCAGAGGAGGCAAAGCCACCCGCAACAAAATTCGATAGCTCCGTCCTGTTAGGCGACATGGAAGGGAGACTGGTCCCAAAATACGGTCGCCAGTTATCTCGGCCCACACACTATGGCTGCACCGATGCTGATGATTCGCTGTCACCATACCGTGGGGGTTCTGCATACTACCCCACAGATGACTGTTATGAAAGGTGAAGATACCACGCCGCGTGGTATCTAAGAATAGGTTGGATGACACAAATCCCGGAATCATGGTTGGTTGGTTGGTTGTTTTGGGGAAGGAGACCAGACAGCGTGGTCATCGGTCTCATCGGATTAGGGAAGGATGGGGAACGAAGTCGGCCGTGCCCTTTCAGAGGAACCATCCCGGCATTTGCCTGGAGCGATTTAGGGAAATCACGGAAAACCTAAATCAGGATGGCCGGACGCGGGATTGAACCGTCGTCCTCCCGAATGCGAGTCCAGTGTCTAACCACTGCGCCACCTCGCTCGGTCGGAATCATGGTCGCTCGGTGAAGAAACCAGTGATAAAACTTCTCCCGATGTGGAATGTCTGTCGCCAGTAAGCCCTGAACGCGCTGTAAGTGATAAGGGTAGTAAAACTTGTCAAACGCTCGTCTGGCGTACCCTGTACTGGCGGGTAAACTGCCTGGTACTGACACGGCGGTCGCCTTCCACAGTGTTGATCACGTTTTGCTCTAAGTCTGGTGTTCGAATATTTCGGGTATGTCCTTCATGATTTCCTGCTTGCTGAGACCCTGTCTCAGACAAACGGCGGAACGTTGTTGCAGACATTGAATGCTGTGGTTATTGTCGGCGGGGATAGGTCTCCTGATAACAACCCTGCTGCCCGCCGCCCGTTGCCATTTGCCCTTCCGTAGGTAAACACCACGTCGGCAAGCTCTCGCTTCGAATACGGAACCATTGTTTACAACGCTGTATCAGATCCACTACAAAGTGAAACAACAAGAGGAGTGAGTAGGACACAACATTATCAACTACTACGGCAGGAGAGGGTGCTAGGGCATGACGTATGAGGAACAGTACCACCCTCTAAGCCGGCCGGAGTGGCCGTGCAGTTCTAGGCGCTACAGTCTGGAACCGAGCGACCGCTACGGTGGCAGGTACGAATCCTGCCTCGGGCATGGATGTGTGCGATGTCCTTAGGTTATTTAGGTTTAAGTAGTTCTAAGTTCTAGGCGACTGATGACCTCAGAAGTTAAGTCGCATAGTGCTCAGAGCCATTTACCACCCTCTAGGAAGAAACCATGCGTACTGTAGCAGTGGCTTCATGGTACAGCGCTTGTTAGACCGCAGTCTCTGTAACAGAGCATGATTGAACAAATGGTCTCTAGCATGGAAACCATGCATTTCTGGAAATAAGTTCATTAGACCATTTTTGTTAGAATCCTCCCCTTCGATCAATCCCTAGACTTTGTACACGTTGGAAAAAGAGTAACCCAGTATTTTATTTTTAAGTCGTCTATCCTTCGAATTGTTTGATGTCATAGTCTCTTCGCCGGCCGAAGTGGCCGTGCGGTTAAAGGCGCTGCAGTCTGGAACCGCAAGACCGCTACGGTCGCAGGTTCGAATCCTGCCTCGGGCATGGATGTTTGTGATGTCCTTAGGTTAGTTAGGTTTAACTAGTTCTAAGTTCTAGGGGACTAATGACCTCAGCAGTTGAGTCCCATAGTGCTCAGAGCCATTTGAACCATTTGAACCATAGTCTCTTCCTCTCTTCTACTAAGCTCTTCATCTCTACATATTTACCACGTCAAACATTCCCTTGATCTGTTTTGCACGAAATGATATTTATTTGCCTCTACAACTTTTTCCCTTTACTGATCCGTCCAGCACAAAGTCAACTGTAACCGGCTGGCAAAGCAGATGGCTGACTATCTTGTCCCATCATCTAGCAAAGAAATGTACCACAGATTTCTTTCCTCGCTTGTTACGCCTCGCACCCCTTCATTCAGTCCCATAGTGCTCAGCACCATTTGAACCATTTGAAGAAAACCTTGAGAGACGGATACGCATATGTACAGATGGCTGTAGTATCACTCACACAAGGTATAAAAGGGCAGTGCACTGGTGGAGGAATCATTTGAACTGAGGTGATTCATGTAAAAAGATGCATGCCCGCACGACGGGAATTGGCTGACTTTGAACGCGGAAGGGTAGACGCATGGGACATTCTGTTTCGGAAATTGTTAGGGAATTTAATATTCCTAGAACTACAATGTCAAGATTGTGCCGAGAATACCAGATTTCAGGCATTATATATCACCATATATATGACATTGTAATTCTGTCAGAGACAGCAAAGGACTTGGAAGAGCAGTTGAACGGAATGGACTGTCGTGAAAGGAGGATATAAGATGAACATCAACAAAAGCAAAACGAGGATAATGGAATGTAGTCAAATTAAATCGGGTGAGCTGAGGGGATTAGATTAGGAAATGAGACACTTAAAGTAGTAAAGGAGTTTTGCTATTTAGGGAGTAAAATAACTGATGATGGTCGAAGTAGAGAGGATATAAAATGTAGACTGGCAATGGCAAGGAAATCGTTTCTGAAGAAGAGAAATTTGTTAACATCGAGTATAGATCTAAGTATCTGGAAGTCGTTTCTGAAAGTATTTGTATGGAGTGTAGCCATGTATGGAAGTGAAACATGGACGATAAACAGTTTGGACAAGAAGAGAATAGAAGCTTTCGAAATGTGGTGCTACAGAAGAATGCTGAAGATAAGGTGGGTAGATCACGTAAGTAATGAGGAGGTATTGAATAGGATTGGGGAGAAGAGAAGTTTGTGGCACAACTTGACTAGAAGAAGGGTTCCGTTGGTAGGACATGTTTTGAGGCATCAAGGGATCAAAAATTTAGCATTGGAGGGCATCGTGGAGGGTAAAAATCGTAGAGGGAGACCACGAGATGAATACACTAAGCAGATTCAGAAGGATGTAGGTTGCAGTAGGTACTGGGAGATAAAGAAGCTTGGACAGGATAGAGTAGCATGGAGAGCTGCATCAAACCAGTCTCAGGACTGAAGACCACAACAACAACAACATATCACCACGGTCACCGCAGTGGCCGACGGCCTTCAATTTAACGACCGAGAGCAGGGGCGTTTGCGAGAGTTGTCAGTGCTGTCAGACAAGCAACCTTGCGTGAGATAACCGCATAAATCAGTATGGGACGTTCGACTGACGTATCCGTTAGGACAGTGCGGGACAATTTAGAGTGCATGGGCCGTAGCAGCAGACGACCGACGCTAGTGCCTTTGCTAACAGCACGACATTGCCTGCAGCACCTCTCCTGGGCTCCTGACTATATCGTTTGTACCCTAGACGACTTGAAAACCATGGTTTGATCAGATGAGTCCAGATTTCAGTTGGTAAGAGATGATGGTAGGGATCGAGTATCGCGCAGATACCATGAAGCCGCGGACCCAAGTTGTCAACAAGGCACTGTGCAAACCGGTGATGGCTCCATACTGGCGTAGGCTCTGTTTACATGTTATGGATTGGGTCATTGACTGAAAATGGTTATGTTCGGCTACTTGGACACTATTTGCAGACATTCATAGACTTCATGTTCCCAAACAACGATACGCCTCAATTTTGAAGAACATTCTGGACAGTTCTACATCTACATCTACATCTACACCCATACTCCGCAAGCCACCTGACGGTGTGTGGGGGAGGGTACCTTGAGTACCTCTATCGGTTCTCACTTCTATTTCAGTCTTGTATTATTCGTGGAAAGAAAGATTGTCGGTATGCCGTTGTGTGGGCTCTAATCTCTCTGATTTTATCCTCACGGTCTCTTTACGAGATATGCGTAGGAGGGAGCAATATACGGCTTGACTCCTCGGTGAAGTTATGTTCGTGAAACTTCAACAAAAGCCCGTACCGAGCTACTGAGCGTCTCTCTTGCTGAGTTTTCAACTGGAGTTTATCTATCATCTCCGTAACGGTTTCGCGATTACTAAATGATCCTGTAACCAAGCGCACCGCTCTCCGTTGGATCTTCTCTATCTCCTCTATCAACCCTATCTGGTACGGATCCCACACCGGTGAGCAGTATTCAAGCAGTGGGCGACGAGTGTACTGTAACCTACTTCCTTTGTGTTCGGACTGCATTTCCTTAGGATTCTATCCAATGAATCTCAGTCTGGCATCTGCTTTACCGACGACTAATTTGATATGGTCATTCCATTTTAAATCACTCCTAATACCCACTCCCAGATAATTTATTAAATTAACTGCTACCAGTTGCTGACCTGCTATATTGTAGCTAAATGATAAAGGATCTTACTTTCTATGTGTTCGCAGCACATTACACTTGTCTACATTGAGATTCAATTGCCATTCCCTGCACCATGCGTCAATTCGTTGCAGATCCTGTTGCGTTTCAGTACAATTTCCCATTGTTACAATCTCTCGATATACTACAGCATCATCCGCAAAAATTCTCAGTGAACTTCCGATGTTACCCACAAGGTCATTTATATACAGGGTGATCAAAAAGTCAGTATCAATTTGAAAACTGAATAAATCACGGAATAATGTAGATAGAGGGTCCGCAGGTCGTGGTCGTGCGGTAGCGTTCTCGCTTCCACCGCCCGGGTTCCCGGGTTCGATTCCCGGCGGGGTCAGGGATTTTCTCTGCCTCGTGATGACTGGGTGATGTGTGATGTCCTTTGGTTAGTTAGGTTTAAGTAGTTCTAAGTTCTAGGGGACTGACGACCATAGATGTTAAGATAGTGGTCAGAGCCAGCCAATGTAGATAGAGAGGTGCAAGTCGACACACATGCTTGGAATGACATGCGGTTTTATTAGAACCAAAAAAATACAAAAGTTCAAAAAATGTCGGACAGATGGCGCTTCATCTGATCAGAATTGCAATAATTAGCGTAACAAAGTAAGACAAAGCAAAGATGATGTTCTTCACAGAAACAAAACCAGAATAACGCATTTCCTTGAAGAGAAAAGGCCCGTTAACGGTAGATGTGGTAACTCCAACCCATACCGTGACTTTCTCGTCTTGCAATGGAGTTTCCACGACAGTTCTAGGATTTTCGGTAGCCCAAATTCTGCAGTTGTGGCCGTTGACAAACCCTTCGGAGTGTGAAATGAGCTTCGTCGGTCTACAACACGTTACTCAACCAATCGACAACTTCCGCCATCTTTTGAATCGCCCACACCGCAAATGCCCTCCGCTTCACAAAATCGCCAGTTAACAGTTCATGATGTCGATGGATTTTGTACTGATAGCATCGGAGGGTATGCTTCAGTGGCAACCAAACAGTAGTGTATGGAATGCCGCTGCGACGTGCGACTGCACTAGCGCTGACTTCCCCGTGCATAGACGAACCCGCTACAGTCTCCATTTCTTCCTGAACTGTCTCAGCAGCATTACGCCTTGTGCTCGGTCGGCCACTACGGGGTCTATCGTATAAACAACCCGTAGCTTCGAACTTCGAAATCATTCTCGTCACAGCTGCATTTGTCAACGGACCTTTACCCGTTCGAATCCCCTTCCTATGGCGATAGGATCGTAATGCTGAAGTAGCACATTCCCCATTCTAATAATACAGCTTCACTAAAAGCGCCTTTTCAGGTAACGTCAACATGCTGCTCCTTTTATACACGATTGTCATGCGCAGTCACTGACGTTTCCTGTCCAGCGCCATCTGTCGGACATTTTGTGAACTTTGCTTTTTTTTGTTCTAATTAAACCCCATGTCATTCCAAGCATGTGTGTCAATTTTTACCTCTCTATCTACATTCTTCCGTGGTTTTTTCAAGTTTTCAAATTTATACTGACTTTTTGATCACCTGGTATATTGTGAATAGCAACGGTCCTACGACACTCCCCTGCGGGACACCTGGAATCACTCTTACTTCGTAAGACTTCTCCATTGAGAATGACATGCTGCTTTCTGTTATCTAGGAACTCTTCAGTCCAATTACACAATTGGTCTGATAGTCCATATGCTATTACTTTGTTCATTAAACGACTGTGGGGAACTGTATCAAACGCCTTGCGGAAGTCAAGAAACAGGGCATCTACCCGGGAACACGTGTCTATGGCCCTCTGAGTCTCGTGGGGGGGAAAGCGGGAGCTGTGTTTCGCGAGCGAATGATTTGGTCATCCAGATCGCCCGACATGAACCCCATCGAACATTTACGGGACATAATCAAGAGGCCAGTTCGTGAACATAAATGCTGCAGCGACAACGCTTTCGCAATTATGGACGGCTGTAGAGGCAGCATCGCTCAGTTTTTCTGCAGGGGACTTTCAACCACTTGTTGAGTCTATGCCACGTTGAGTTGCCGCTATACGCCGGGATGTCCGACACGATATTAGCAGGTATCCCAGTCAACCCGCTGTATTTACACACTCGTGCAGCTTGGTCACATGTGTTAAGACTGGCACAACAGAGACAAGTGCGTATTTGAGGACCTAAGAGCCATGAGAGAAGGTCGTAGTACCACATCCTATGTCTAAAATAGATGAAAGTGTGCATATAGGCTGTTTAGGTTTTTATGTTGGTAGCACCACGTAGCGCTCTGTAGGAAAATCACTGACTGTGAAGCGCGCAGTCTGTGGCTGGTTTGCATTGTTGGAATTTTTGCTATTGTAGTGTTGGACAGTTGGATGTGAACAGAGCGTAGCGTTGCGCAGTTGGAGGTGAGCCGCCAGCAGTGGTGGATGCGGGGAGAGAGATGGCAGAATTTTGAGAGCGGACGATCTGGACGTGTGTCCATCAGAAAGAGTAAATTTGTAATACTGTATATCATGAACTGATGACTTTTGAATTATTAAGGTAAATATATTGTTTTTTTTTCTAACAAAATCTTTCATTTGCTAACTATGCCTATGAGTATTTAGTGTCTTCAGTAGTTAGAATTTTTATTTAGCTGGCAGTATTGGTGCTCGCTGTATTGTAGTAGTTCAAGTAATGAAGATTTTTGTGAGGTAAGTGATTCGTGAAAGGTATAGGTTATTGTTAGCCAGGGCCATTCTTTTGTAGGGATCATTGAAAGTCAGATTGCGCTGCGCTAAAAAATATTGTCTGTCAGTTTAAGTGGTGATCAGAACAAGTAAAGAGAGAAATGTTTGAGTACGTTCAGTTTTGCTCAGCTGTTTAAAAATCAAATAACGGAAGAATTTTACCAGCATTGTCATTCTTAATTTTTCAAAGGGGATGTTTCAAAATGACCGAGCCGAAAGTTAGAAGCGAAAATAGTTCTGATATCTCCGACAGTGGAACACATGTACTGGTACTGTTGTAAATAAGAATGCGGGTTACGCAACTTTCTGAGGATCTAGTATGGACCAAAACAAGAAAAAATGTCAGATAAACATGAGTCTAAAATTGCATACCTAAGAACTATGGAACAAGTGCCCATACCTCTTAAGGTACGCATTTTAGAGCCCATATTTATAGCACACTTTTTTTTTGTCCATACTACCAGCTCTGAAATTTGCATACTCCAGAACCTTAGCAGTAACAGTACCAGTAATGTATTCCACTGTCAGAGGTATCAGAATGATTTCCACTTACAACTTTCTACTCGGTCGTTTACGGAACTGGGTCCCTTAGATCAGATTGACACATTTTTCCTTCTCCACAATATCTGAAATTTTGTAACATCATGGAATCCATATGTGTATATTGATTGCGCTAAAAAATATTGTGTGTCAGTTTAGTGATGATCAGTATAAGTAAAGAGAGAAATGTCTGACTACGTTCAGTTTTGCTCAGCTGTTTGAAAATCAAATAATGTAAGAGGTTTATCAGCACAGTAATTCACAAATTTTTCTAAGGGGACGTTTCAGATGCTGGTATCAACTTCATTTTTTCATCTACGATCGTCGTTGCTCTGACATGACAAACTACACAAATCATCGTAACGCAGTTAATATAAGAAAAGTGCAAATAAATAGTGGTTAACAGGCACGGTCTCTACACTCAGGCAGTACGGCCTCAGCTCTGTCGCAATACAGTGATGTACGTTTATTGAACCACACCTGTTGGAAGCACCATAATTAGCGGCCGTCAATTAGTGCGCCAGGCAGACTGTGTGACAAGCGCGACCGTTCTGCCCTTTCAGCGAGAAAGCGAATGAATGGACGCACTTGTTGGTGCTGTCGCGCCCTCGTTAGCAGCACGCCATGACCAAACAGGGAGCGGACGGCGGGACAGTAACGCCAGGTATGGATTCCGCGAAGGCCATGGGCGAGTGCCTCTGCGGGAACGATAACGTGCAATCCCACAGGTACGTCGCAGAGGGGAGCAGATGGGACGGCCCGGGCCCACAAGAACCGCAGCCGCGAACACAACCAGCCCGCCGGCATTCCGGTTCCTGAATCACTGCGCTCTTCCAGAAGGCTGCAGTCCGCCAAGGACACGGCAGACACTGTGCCCGGCGGCGAAACAGGGTCACGGTGTGCCCACGGTTTTGCTTCGTTAACTCTCCGAATGGCGGGCACTACTGTAGCCTACCACATACACTGATGAGCGAGAAAATTACGACCACCTACCAGCGTGTCGATCTACATCTACATGGATACTCTGCAAATCACATTTAAGTGCCTGGCAGACGGTTCATCGAACCACCTACACAATTCTCTATTATTCCAATCTCGTATAGCGCGCGGAAAGAATGAACACCTATATCTTTCCGTTGTTGTTGTTGTTGTGGTCTTCAGTCCTGTGACTGGTTTGATGCAGCTCTCCATGCTAATCTATCCTGTGCAAGCTTCTTCATCTCCCAGTACCTACTGCAAAGTACATTCTTCTGAATCTGCTTAGTGTATTCATCTCTTGGTCTCCCTCTACGATTTTTGCCCTCCACGCTGCCCTCAAATACTAAATTGGTGATCCCTTGATGCCTCAGAACATGTCCTACCAACCGATCCCTTCTTCTAGTCAAGTTGTGCACGAACTTCTCTCTTCTCCCCAATCCCATTCAATACCTCCTCATTAGTTACGTGATCTACCCACCTAATCTACAACATTCTTCTGTAGAACCAAATTTCGAAATCTTCTATTCTCTTCTTGTCCAAACTATTTGTTGTCCATGTTTCACTTCCATACATGGCTACACTCCATACAAATACTTTCAAAAACGACTTCCTGACACTTAAATCTATACTCGCTGTTAACAAATTGCTCTTCTTCAGAAACGCTTTTCTTGCCATAGCCAATCTACATTGTATATCCTCTCTACTTCGACCATCATCAGTTACTTTGCTCCCCAAATAGCAAAACTCCTTTAAGTGTCTCATTTCCTAATCTAATTCCCTCAGTATCACCCGACTTAATTCGACTACATTCCATTATGCTCGTTTTGCTTTTGTTGATGTTCATCTTATATCCTCCTTTCAAGACACTGTCCACTCCGTTCAACTGCTCTTCCAAGTCCTTTGCTGTCTCTGACAGAATTACAATGTCATCGGCGAACCTCAAAGTTTTTATTTCTTCTCCCTGGGTTTTAATACCTACTCCAAATTTTTCTATTGTTTCCTTTACTGCTTGCTCAGTATACAGATTGAATAACATCGGGGACAGGCTACAACCCTGTCTCAATCCCTTCCCAACCACTGCTTTCCTTTCATGCCCCTCAACTCTTATAACTGCCATCTGGTTTCTATACAAATTGTAAATAGCCTTTCGCTCCCTGTATTTTACCCCTGCCACCTTTAGAATTTGAAAGAGAGTATTCCAGTCAACATTGTCAAAAGCTTTCTCTAAGTCCACAAATGCTAGAAACGTAGGTTTGCCTTTCCTTAATCTTTCTTCTAAGATAAGTCGTAGTGTCAGTATTGCCTCACGTGTTCCAACATTTCTACGGAATCCAAACTGATCTTCCTCGAGGTCGGCTTCTACCAGTTTTTCCATTCGTCTGCAAAGAATTCGCGTTTGCACTTTGCAGCCGTGCTTGTTAAACTGATAGTTCGATAATTTTCACATCTGTTAACACCGTATGAGCTCTGATTTCCCTTATTTTATAGTGGTGATCGTTCCTCCCTATGTAGGTCGGCGTCAACAAAATACCAGGTGATCAAGAAGTCAGTATAATTTGAAAACTGAATAAACCACGGAATAATGTAGATAGGGAGGTACAAATTGACACACATGTTTGGAATGGCATGGGCTTTTATTAGAACCAAAAAATGTCCGACAGATGGCGCTTCATCTGATCGGAATAGCAATAACTAGCATAAAATGGTTCAAATGGCACTGAGCACATCTGTGGTCATCAGTCCCCTAGAACTTAGAACTACTTAAACCTAACTAACCTAAGGACAGCACACACATCCATGCCCGAGGCAGGATTCGAATCTGCGACCGCGCGGCCACACCGGCCGGCAACTAGCATAACAAAGTAAGACATAGCAAAGATGATGTTCTTTACAGCAAATGCTCAATATGTCCACCATCATTCCTCAACAACAGCTGTAGTCGAGGAATTATGTTGTGAACAGCACTGTGAAGCATGTCGGAGTTATGGTGAGGCATTGGCGTCGGATGTTGTCTTTCAGCATCCCTAGAGATGTCGGTCGATCACGATACACTTCGACTTCAGGTAACCCGAAAGCCAATAATCGCACCGACTGAGGTGTGGGGACCTGGGAGGGCAAGCATGACGAAAGTGGCGGCTGAGCAGACGATCATCACCAAACGACGCGCGCAACAGCTCTTTCACGCGTCTAGCAATACAGGGTGGAGCGTCATCCTGCAAAAACATCGTACGTTCCAGCAGGTGTTTATGAGCCAGGCTGGGGATGTTGCGATTCTGTAACATATCGGCGTACCTCTCACCCATCACGGTAGCAGTTACAAAACCAGAATCACTCATTTCCTCAAAGAAAAAATGCCCGATAACGGTAGATGTGGTAAATCCAACCCATACCGTGACTTTCTCGTCGTGCAATGGAGTTTCCACGACAGTTCTAGGATTTTCGGTAGCCCAAATTCCAAATTCTGCAGCTATAGGCGTTGACAGACCTTCGGAGCGTGAAATGAGCTTCGTCGGTCCACAACACGTTACTCAACCAATCGTCATCTTCCGCCTTCTCTTGAAACGCCCACACCGCAAATGCCCTCCGCTTCACTAAATCACTAGGTAACAGTTCATGATGCAGATGGATTTTGTACGGATAGCATCGGAGGGTACGCCTCAGTGCCAAGCAAACAGAAGTGTATGGAATGCCGGTGCGACGTGCGACTGCACGAGCGCTGACTTCCCCGTGCATAGACGAACCCGCTACAGTCTCCATTTCTTCCTGAACTGTCTCGGCAGCATTACGCCTTGTGCTCGGTCGGCCACTACGGGGTCTATCGTCTAAACAACCCGTGGCTTCGAACTTCGAAATCATTCTGTCCACAGCTGCATTTGTCAACGGACCTTTACCCGTTCGAATCCCCTTCCTATGGCGATAGGATCGTAGCGCTGAACTAGCACATTCCACATTCTGATAATACAGCTTCACTAAAAGCGCCTTTTCAGGTAACGTCGACATGCTGCGAGTGCTGGCGCATCTGATTCTCTCTCTCATTACAGCTCCTTCTATACACGTTGTCGTGCGCAGTCACTGACGTTTTGCTGTCTAGCGCCATCTGTCGGACATTTTGTGAACTTTGTTTTTTTTTTTTTTTTTGTTCTATTAAAATGCCATGTCATTCCAAGCATGTGTGTCAATTTTTACCTCTCTATCTACATTATTCCGTGTTTTATTAAGTTTTCAAATTTATAGTGACTTTTTGATCACCCGGTATTTTCGCATCCGGAGGAGAAACTTGGTGATTGGAATTTTGTGAGAACATTCCGTCGCAACGAAAAACGCATTTCTTTTAGTGATGTCCAGCCCAAATCCTGTGTCATTTCTGTGACACTCTCTCCCATATTTCGCGATAATACAAAACGTGCTGCCTTTCTTTGAACTTTTTCGATATACTCTGTCAGCCCTATCTGGTAGGGATCCCACACCGCGCAGCAGTGTTCTAAAAGATGGCGGATAGGCGTAGTGTAGGCAGTCTCCTTATTAGGTCCGTTACCTTTTCTAAATGTTCTGCCAATAAAAGGCAGTCTTTGGTTACCCTTCCCCACAACATTTTATGTGTTTTCCTTTTGATTTAAGTTGTTCGTAATTGTAATACCTAGGTATTTAGTTGAATTTACGGCATTTAGATTAGACTGGTTTATCATGTAACCGAAGTTTAACAAGTTCCTCGTAGCACTCATGTGGATGACCTCACACTTTTCGTTATATAGGGTCAACTGCCGCTTTTCGCACCCTTCAGATATCTTTTCTAAATCGTTTTGCAGTTTGTTTTGATCTTCTGATGACTTTATTAGTCGATAAACGACAGCGTCTTGTGCAAACAACGGAAGACAGCTGCTCAGATTGTCTCCCAAATCGTTTATATAGATAAGGAACAACAAAGGGCCCATAACACTACCTTCGGGAACGCCAGAAATTACTTTTGTTTTACTCGATGACTGTCTGTCAGTTACTACGAACTGTGACCTCCCTGACAGGATATCACAAGTCCAGTCGCAGATCTGAGACGATATCCCATAAGCACGAAATTTCACTACGAGCCGCTTGTGTGGTACAGTGTCAAAAGCCTTCCGGAAATCCAGAAATTCGTATTCGATCTGAAATTCCTTGTCAATAGCACTCAACACTTCATGCGAATAAAGAGCTAGTTGTGTTTCACAGGAACGATGTTTCCTAAACCCATGTTGACCGTGTGTCAATAGCCCGTTTTCTTCGAGGTAATTCATAATGTTCGAACACAATATGTGTTCCAAAATCCTGCTGCATTTCGACGTAAACGATATGGGCCTGTACTTTAGTGGATTACTCCTACTACCTTTCTTGGTGTGACCTGTGCAACTTTCCAGTCTTTGGGTACGGATCTTTCGTCGAGCGAACGGTTGTGTGGTAAGCATGGAGGTAATGCATCAGCATACTCCGAAAGGAACCTAATTGGTATATAGTCTGCCCAGAAGACTTACTTTTATTGACTGATTTGAGTTGCTTCACAACTCCGAGGATATTTACTTCTACGTTACTCATGTTCGCAGCTGTTCTCTATTCGAATTCTGGAATATTTACTTCGTCTTCTTTTGCGAAGGCATTTCGGAAGGCTGTGTTTAGTAACTCTGCTTTGGCAACACTGTCTTTGATAGTATCTGCATTGCTATCGCGCAGAGAAGGCACTGATTGTTTCTTGCCGCTAACATACTTCACATACGACCGGAATCATTTTGGATTTTCTGACAGATTTCGAGACAAAGTTTCGTTGTGGAAACTGTTATAAGCATCTCGCATTGAAGTCCGCGCTAAATTTCGAGCTTCTGTAAATGATCGCCAATCTTGGGGATTTTGCGTCTGTTTAAATTTGGCATGTTTGTTTCGTTGTTTCTGCAGCAGTGTTCTGACCCGTTTTGTGTACCAAGGAGGATCAGCTCCGTCGTTTGTTAATTTATTTGGTATAAGTCTCTCAATTGCTCCCGATACTATTTCTTTGAATCTAAGCCACATCTGGTCTACACTTATATTGTTATATTATTAATTTTGAATGAGTGGAGATTGACTCTCAGGAAGGCGTCAAGTGAATTTTTATCTGCTTTTTTGAATAGGTATATTTTTCCCCTATTTTTCGAGCATTTGGGGGTTACAATATTCAATCTCGCTACGACAACCCTGTGTTCACTAATCCCTGAATCGGTTTGAGGTGTAGCGCCGTATAACGATCCTGAATTGGAGGCGATTAAGTTGCAGATGTGTCTCAGAGCTGGATAGTGACAGATGGTGACGTGAGACTGGACGCGCATGTAGTTTACGTATCAGCCGATAGAGGATAATATTGGATAGGGGACTGTGATTTTAGTTTCTATTGTGCCCACTAGAGTGGACTAAAGTAACAGACTGTTTTTCATATACTGTTCTAGTATTTTCATAAAGTGTTATTATGTCTTTATGTTATAAATGTGTTTTAGCAGTATGAATGATGCGTGAATGTGGTTTAAGGTTAATATGAAGATAATTGTTTAACGAGTTATGTAGTAGGATTTAGTGTGGAAACATTTCGAAGAAGTATGGATATGGACAAAGGGGATTTTTGTAGAATAGTTTTGTAAAGTAAGTTTATGGTAAAGGGAAAGTTAATTCAGGTATAAATAACAATAGTAAATAACTTTATGCATAAGCAAAACTTCAGCATATTAGATAATTACCTCGGTATAAAGTGCAGTCGTTAGGTTTACTATTTTGCAATCGGTTTTTGATGAAAAGCGCGGATTGACGAGGGAGAATGTTGTTTTGCTATTTGCTGTTGAGTAAACTGACCAATGGTAAAGCAATATTCTTCGCGCGCCTTTCTCTGCTGGTAGAGAAGACTTTAGAGTATTCAAGAGAGGAGTCGAAGCCTAGCCATGAAAGAGATCGGACGTGTGTAGCAGTAGTTCCGATGTAAATGATAAGTTGCCGGATCTAGTAGTGTTTCATACATCAAAAGTGTGGTAAAGTGACGGCATAATCATTCCGATGGGCGTGTAGAAATTTCGGAAATTTTAAGTGAATTTTGTGACGAAAAAAGACATATATTCCGCGTTGCGTATTGAGAAGGTCGGTGGCTAAAAACTGTGACTGCATTTGGTACCGACAGACTTAATATTTGGCGAGCATTCTGAATAAAAAAACAATCCGTATTTTTGTAGCTATTACGTTTTCGGGAAATGCAACTCCATAAACTTGCTAACGTGTGTGAAAGGGAATATGAGTGACTGTGTTAAGGCTAGCACGGGCTTGGCAGTAATACTTGTTCACCTAAGTTTCAGAATATACTAATTGAGGACAAAATTTCCAGCCTTCCATTTGTGTGAAAACTTTCTCCCGAAACGTAGATTATTGAGTAAAATTGCAGCCTGGTTCACGCCGAAGTACAGTAGGTTTCACTCGGCTTTCCTACTGATGATCTGATGAGACAATGTTCACAGGTAGGTGCAGGTTCGTCGTAAAGGGACGGAAAGAACCACGCCACCGCGGGTTTTGATGCTTGTTATCAACTCAGGATTATTTGTTGCTAAGAGGTCAAGTATGTTTTCACAACCGTTTACTATTCGCGTGAGCTCATGAACTGACTGCTCGAAATAATTTTCAGAGAAAGCGTTTAGCACAATTTCGGATGATATTTTATGCGTACCTCCGGAACTGAACACAATTCAGTAATGATTCTGCGTGCCATGCATTCGACAAGAACTTGACAGCCTATGCACAGTTCACTCACTTCAGCTAATTTACGGGTGTGTGGCGCCGGATCTGATGGCCAAGACATTAAGGTGAGTTTACTATCATGCTCCTCAAACAATTGCAGTACGATTCTGACCTTGCGACACGGACAGTTATCCTGCTGGAAGATGCCACGCTGTTCGGGGAGACATCAAGTATAAGGGGCTACAGTTGGTTCCTAATAATATTCACGTAATCCGCAGCTGTCGTGGTGCCTTCGATTACTAGCGCAAATCTCATGGAAGCCCAGGTAAATGTCCCCCATAACACAGTACTGCTCCCACCGTCCTGCGTCAGTGGCGCGCTGCGTATTGCGAGCAGCCGTTCCCCTGGGTGACGGCTTATCTCGACTCGACCATCGACCTGGTTCGACAATAAACAGGATTTATCCCACCAGACGACATGATTCTACTGATCCGCGGCCCACTGTTATTGGATCAATATGGGAACATGTGGAGGTTTTATGCTGCAGAACACCATGTTCAGCACTGTGCACAAAACATTTGTGCCTGCGCCAGCACTGTACTACGTTGTCAGATCCGCCATAGATCACCGCCTACCCTGCTTTACAAGGTGGGCAGGCCATCGATCCCTATGTCCTGTGATGAGGCAAGAACGTCCAACTTCTTGTCGCCCTCTCGCGGCTTCAGCATTCTTCAACCACATGGTCACGACAGTGGCACTCTAACAGCCAAACCAGCTTCGCGGTTTCAGAGATGCTCGCTCCCAGGCACTAGGTCACAACAATCTGGCTTTTGTCAAAATCGCTTAAGTCGGTGCATTTTCGCTTTTGAGACACTTATCTTCGCTAGAACGATTCCCCATTCGTCTCTTCTCCGCTTATATACATCTCTTACCGCGTCACGTGCCCTCAGCACCAGCAGGCAGCATACAACCCCGTGGTCAATAATGATCATAATATTTCGGCTCTTTAGTGTAAATACACGCTTTGAAAGGGCGCAGGTCACTGCGGCTGACCACGTATTTTTCCCCATTCACCGCTCAGGAGCGGTTCTTTCAACTAACCAACTGCCGGCCGGTGTGGCCGTGCGGTTCTAGGCGCTTCAGTCTGGAACCGTGTGACCGCTACGTTCGCAGGTTCGAATCCTGCCTCGGGCATGGATGTGTGTGATGTCCTTAGGTTAGTTAGGTTTAAGCAGTTCTAAGTTCTAGGTGACTGATGACCACAGATGTTAAGTCCCACAGTGCTCAGAGCCATTTGAACCATTTTGAACTAACCAACTAGTTGCTCACTTAAGTTTCAGAATGGTTCAAATGGCTCTGAGCACTATGGGACATAAAATCTGAGGTCATCAGTCCCTTAGAACGTAGAACTACTTAAACCTAACTAACCTAAGGACATCACCCACATCCATGCCCGAGGCAAGATTCGAACCTGCGAGCGTAGCAGCAGCGCGGTTCTGGACTGAAGCGCCTGGAACCGCTCGGCCACAACGGCCGGCGCTAAAGTTTCACCAGATGGCAGGAGAATCACAGTACTTTTGGTGCGTATTTTCTGCAAGAGCTGCCATTTCGTGTGTTGTTGGTGTTATTCGTGGAACTGCCCTGAATTTCTCTCTGTAGCTCTTCTTTATACGGTTATTTTTGGTAAGTAATTGTTTATATACTGAAGTGCCAAAGAAACTGGTACTCCTGCCCAATATCGTGTAGGGCCCCTTGAGCACGCAGAAGTGTCGTAGTGTGACCTGGCATGGACTCTACTAATGTCTGAAGTAGTGCTGGATGGAACTGACACCATGAATCCTGTAGGGCTGTCCGTAAATCCGTGAGAGTAAGAAGGGGTGGCGTTCTCTTCTGAACAGCACGTTGCAAGGCATCCCAGATATGTTCAATAACGTTCATGTTTGGAGAGTTCGCTGGCCATCGGAAATGTTTAAACTCAGAAGAGTGCTCTGTGGCAATTCTGGATGTGTGGGGTGTCGCATTGTCCTGCTGCAATTGGCCAAGTCCGTCGGAATGCACAATGGACATAAATGGGCGCAGGTTATTAAACAGGATGCGTACGTACTTGTCACAGTCGTATCTAGACGTATCGGAGGTCCCATATCACTCCAACTGCACACGCCCCACACCGTTACAGAGCCTCCACCAGCTTGAACAGTTCCCCGCTGACATGCAGAGTTCATGGATTAATGAGGTTGTCTCCATACTTGTGCATCCTCTCTATACAATTTGAAACGAGACTGGTCAGACCAGGCTTATTGTTTCCAGTCATGAACAGTCTACTGTGAATGTTGACAGAGCCAGCCGGCCGGTGTGGCCGAGCGGTTCTAGGGGCATCAGTCTGGAACCGCGAGACCGCTACGGTCACAGGTTCGAATCCTGCCTCGGTCATGGATGTGTGTGATGTCCTTGAGTTAGTTAGGTTTAAGTAGTTCTAAGTTCTGTGGGACTGAGGACCTCAGATGTTAAGTCCCATAGTACTCAGAGCCAATTTGACAAGGCCAGGCGAGGCGTAAAGCTTTGTGTAGTGCAGTCACCGAGGGTACACGAGTGGGTCTTCGGCTGCCAAGCCCATATCGATGATGTTTCGTTGAATGGTTAGCACGCTGACACTTGTTAATGGTCCAGCACTGAAATCTGCAGCAATTTACGAAAGGGTTGCACATCTGGCACGTTGAAACAGATAACAAACGCTCAATAATATTAAGATCTGTTGACTGTGGTGGCCACGGGAAATGCCATAATTCACCCTGGTACTTAGAAAACTAGTCCTGGACGATGCGAGCCGTGTGATCAGGGACCCTGTCGTCTTGGAATACAGCGTCATCATTCGACAACAAATATTGTACCACCGCAAGGACCTAGTCCCCCAAAATGGTCACATAATCCTTAGCACTAATGCTACCTTGCAGAGTAACCATGATGTCAATGGAATACTACGATATGGCTACCAAAATCACCACCGAACCCCCGCCGTGTTTCGCTCTTACGATATAAACTCGGCCAGAAGTTGGAAACAGAGTGAAACAAGACTCATCTAACCAGATTACTTTCTTCCATTTCTCCATAGTGCCAACGGCCTTGCCGCAGTGGTAACACCGGTTCCCGTCAGATCACCCAAGTTAAGCTTTGTCGGACTGGGCTAGCACTTGGTTGGGTGACCATCCGGTCTGCCGAGTGCTGTTGGCAAGCGGGGTGCACTCAGCCCTAGTGAGGCAAACTGAGGAGCTACTTGATTGAGAAGTAGCGGCTCCGGTCTCGTAAACTGAAGTACGGCCTGGAGAGCGGTGTGCTGACCACATGCCTCTCCATACCCGCATCCAGTGACGCCTGTGTTCTGAAGATGACATGGCGACCGGTCGGTACCGTTAGGCCTTCATGACCTGTTCGGGAGGAGTATAGTTCACTTTTTATTGCTCCACTGTTTCGTCACTAGCGTTTGCACCAGTGATGACTGCTTTTTCGAATTCTAACTCGCCTTGCAATTACCTTCTTATGGAGAAACCTTCGTGTTGTTTTGGTGCTGATGGGGTTCGTGAGGACAACATTCGGTTCTGCAATTACTTTTGCAGCTATCCTCATCTTCGTTTCGTCACAATTTTCTTCAATGACCGTCCCTCGCACACTTTCGTTGGCGTCGTAACTTTCCAAATGATATTTCCCGGCTTTCCCTGTACGCTGTATAAATCTTCGATACGATGGCTCTTTTAACAATAAATACTTCGGCTACCTTTGTTACAGAGGCACCAACCATACGAACACAAACAATTCGCCCACGTTATTCTTCACTTGGCTCCGATATAAAGCTTTCACAACTACACAGAACACTGCTATGACCTTGTTCACTTCAGACGTATTAACGACACTGCACAGGTGCCATTCGTGGTCAAATACAGCACCGCAGCCGGCTGGAGTGGCCGAGCGGTTCTAGGCGATACAGTCTGGAACCGCGCGACTGCTACGGTCGCAGGTTCGAATCCTGCCTCGGGCATGGATGTTTGTGATGTCCTTAGGTTAGTTAGGTTTAAGTAGTTCAAAGATCTAGGGGACTGATGACCTCATAAGTTAAGTCCCCTAGTGTTCAGAGCCATTTGAACGACACCGCAACAAGCAGGCTTGGCTAGGTTCCGCATTTGCGTTCAAGCAAGCACTTTTCGCGGTGTTTTCCTGTTTTTGTCCAACCGCTGTACGTCATCGGTGGAGGGAAACGTGAGTGCCCAGTACCAGATAGACACGATCAACACCAGCTAAAAAGCGACCGTAGCGGACTTTGGAGACGGGGACTAATATTCTCCCTAATGAGCTGAAGACGAATAATATGTTGTTTGAGCCATCGCAGCTTTTTGGAAGAAAACCTGAAGTACTGTGGATGGATAGAACTTGAATTCCTCGGAAATTTGTTCTACAAACAGATTAAAACATTCTATCCGTATGCTTTTCACTCGGAGCGTCACTCACTTTATCCATACTCTTTCTGTCCCTTGTTGTTGTTTCTCCTGATAACGACGTCCTCCTGAGTAGTCCCTGTCCAGAGTTCCTAATGGGGGACCATTTCAATTCCGGAGTATTTTACCCATGTGGCTGCTATCATCATTTAACCGTACAGTAGAGCTGCATGCCTTCGGGAAAAATTACGGCAGTACCTTCCCCTTGCTTTCAGGCGTTTGCAGTATCAGCACAGCAAGGCCGGTTTGGTTGATGTTACAAGGCCGGATCAGTCAATCATCCAGACTGTTGCCCCTGCAACTACTGAAAAGGCTGCTGCCCCTCTTCAGGAACCGCACGTTTGTCTGGGCTCTCCACAGATACCCCTCCGTTGTGGTTGCACCTCGGGTACGGCTATCTGTATCGCTGAGACGCGCAAGACTCCCCACCAAAGGCAAGGTCCATGGATCACTTATGCCTATGGAACATCGTCTCAGTTATGCGACTGGATTCGTGATTTCCTGTCAGGGAGGTCACAGTTCATAGTAACTGACGAAAGTCATCTAGTAAAACAGCAGTGATTTCTGGCGTTCACCAGGGTACTGTTATAGGCCCTTTGCTGTTCCTTATCTGTATAAACGATTGGGAGACAATCTGAGTAGCCGTCTTAGATTGTTTTAAGATGACGCTGTCGTTTATCGACTAGCAAAGTCATCAGAAGATCAAAACAAATCGCAAAAATATTTCGAAAAGATATATGTATGGTGTGAGAATTGGAAATTGAACCTAAATAACGACAAATGCGAGATCATCCAAGCGAATGCTAAAAGGAATCCGTTAAACTTTGGTTACACGGTAAATCAGTCATATCTAAAGCCCGTAAATTCAACTAAATACCTAGGAATTACAGTTACGAATAACTTAAGTTCGACCGAACACACAGAAAATGTTGTGGAGAAGGCTAATCAAAGATTACGTTTCATTGGCAATACAATTAGGAAATGTAACAGGGGTACTAAGGAGACTGCCTAAATTACGCATGTCCGTCCTCTTTTGAAATACTGCTGCGTGGTGTGGCATTCTTACCAGATAGGATTGACGGAGTACATCGAAAAAGTTCAAAGAAGGACAGCACATTTTGTATTATACCGAAATAGGGGACACTGTAATGATACAGGACTTGGGATGGACATCATTAAAACAAAGACGTTTTTCTTTGCGGAGGAATCACGAAATTCCAATCACCAACTTGCTCCTCCAAATGCAAAAATATTTTGTTGACGCAGACGTATATAGGGAGAAAGGATCACCATCATAAAAAAAAAGGAAATCAGAGCTCGTACGGAAAGATACAGGTGTTTGTTCTTCCCGCGTGCTCTACGAGATTGGAATAATAGAGAACTGTGAAGGTCGTTCGATGAACCCTCTGCCAGGCTCTTCAATGTAATTTGCAGAGTGTCAGTTTAGATGTAGATATCTTACAAATTTCATAAATATTTAGTGCTGTGCTCCTTGAAAGACACTTTTTGGTGGCGTTGACTGTTTGCCTGAAACAGCAACAGGTTTTTAACTTTCCGCTCTGGTGGTTGTTACGATGTATGTTATCTCAGTGGAAAACAGGTAGTATGTTGTGACAGTCGTACTCGTAAAAGAGTCGTCATAAACAAAGGTCACGAGCATAAGGTGGGAACACCTATCATTGTTTAAAATAATATCCTTCCCGTATTCTGTCAGGCAGAGGCGGTACATGCGTGCTCTTGCTGAACACTTAGTGAAACTGGTGATTAAAATTCTTCTGGGTATCATGCCGCGTCATTGCTTAAAACTAACAACAATAATAAACTAAAACCGACGTTTCGGCCAAAGTGCAACGGTCTTCCTCAGGGCACGACTGTTTTGCATGGGGATGGGTGCCTCTATTTATTACAGGTTATCGATGTCTGACGTCACCGTTGTAAAACTTTTAATTGGCCCTCTAATATGATTGGATAGTCAAGACGTAAGAGAAGATGGAAAGAAAGAGGCTATTCATGGATGTCCATGTCGTCAACGATTGGTAGCTGTCGGCCAATCAGAAGAATTACAGCAGCTACAACACACGTTTCGTGCCAACGGCTGGGATGATAACATCATAAGAAAGGTAGCTAAAACCAAAGGGAGCAGAGCACGAGAAGAAGGCGAATAAGAGAAGCTTGCACTTGTATACTAACCATATGTAAAAGGCGTCAGTGAACGGCTAGGCAACGTCCTCCGCCGACGAGGTTTCAAACCGATTTTTCGAAGCAGTCACAGGATCCACGAAATGATAGGTTCCATCAAGGATGTAGTCAACAATCTTAACACTGAAGGTGTTTACGAACTAAGGTGTGAGTGCGGAGCTGCCTACGTAGGAGAAACACGGAGACCTGTCAGCTTACGAGTAGCAGAACACGAACTGTATGTACGATTACAACAACATAATAAATCGGCGATAGCGAAGCACCACCGTGACTGTGGACAACCTATCAGGTTCCAGGAAGCCCGAGAACTGGCGAAAGAATCGTGGATGCGAGGACGCAAAATACGGGAGGCGATCGAAATTATTAAGCAGCGTGACAACATCAACAGAGAAGATGGCTACAAACTCCCGGCGTCCTGGCTGCCGGCCATCCCAGTCCAACGGGCCGCGAGCGGTCGCGGGGCAGAAGCTACACGGGACACGGGCGTATCTGCACAAACAGCTGTAGAGCAACTGTCAGCCCACTTCCGCGCACACCAGGAGGAAAACTTGCCGACCAGAAGCCGAACGCTGATTGGCGGATAGCTGCCAATCGTTGACGCCATGGACATCCACGAATAGCCTCTTCCCTTCCATCTTCCGTTACATCATGACTGGCCAATCTTATTAGAGGGCCAATTAAAAGTTTTACAACGGTGACGTCAGACATCGGTAGTCTGTAATAAATAGAAGCACCTATCCCCATCCAAAACCAGTCGTGCCCTGAGGAAGACCGTTGCAATTCGGCCGAAACGTCGGCTTTAGTTTATTATTGTTGTTAGTTTTTAGCAATGACGCCGCATAATACCAAGGAAGAATTTTAATCACTATGACACCGGCCGCGGAAGCCTCCGGTCTTATAAGTTAGTGAAACGTTTACGCTGCGTGTCCACGAGCCAGGTTCCCAGCGCACCTGTCGTCGACAGGAGACGCCCGTGGAAGACGCAACAATGCAGGTCCCGGTGGGGGCCGTACGCGTCAGCAGGAATGCCGTCCCAGCGCGGCTTTCGAAACCTCCGCCTTCGTGGAACCGGTTCCCAAATCGGCAGTGCCCGATCCCCGGAGGTACTAGACGACAATCGGCGCAGTAAAATACCGGCCGGCCCGCGAGCAGGCGACGCGACCAGCGAGGCAGCCCAAAAAAAAAACTCTGCTCAGTCGTGGCACGTGCCCGATATCAACAGCAGCCTACCGCGCCACCCTGCAGCCGAAACTCCGGACCACTTGTCCCTCGCTCAAACGCTCATCGGACAGCACTCTTACACTACTGACCATTAAAATTACTACACCACGAAGATGACGTGCTACAGACGCGAAATTTAACCGACAGGCAGAAGATGCTGTGATACGCAAATGATTAGCTTTTCAGAGGATTCACACAAGGTTGGCGCCGGTGGCGGCACCTACAACGTGCTGACATGAGGAAAGCTTCCAACCTATTTCTCATGCACAAACAGCAGTTGACCGGCGTTGCCTGGTGAAACATTGTTGTCATGCCTCGTGTAAGGAGGAGAAATGCGTACCATCACGTTTCCGACTTTGATAAAGGTCGGATTGTAACCTATCGTGATTGCGGTTTATCGTATCGCGACATTGCTGCTCGCGTCGGTCGAGTGTTAGCAGAATATGGAAACGGTGTGTTCACGAGGGTAAGACGGAACGCCGTGCTGGATCCCAAGGGCCTCGTATCACTAGCAGTCGAGATGACAGGCATCTTATCCGCATGGCTGTAACGGATCGTGCAGCCACGTCTCGATCCCTGAGTCAGCAGATGGGGACGTTCGCAAGACAACAACCATCTGCACGAACAGTTCGACGACGTTTGCAGCAGCATGGACTATCAGTTCGGAGACCATGGCTGCGGTTACCCTTGGTGGTGCATCACAGACAGAAGTGCCTGCGATGGTGCAGTCAACGACGAACCTGTGTGCACGGATAGCCAAACGTCATTTTCTCGGATGAATCCACGATCTGTTTACAGCATCTTGATGGTCGCATCCGTGTTTGGCAACATCGCCGTGAACGCACATTGGAAGCGTGTATTCGTCATCGCGATACTGGCGTATCACCCGGCGTGATGGTATGGGGTGCCATTGGTTACACGTCTCGGTCACCTCTTATTCGCATTGACACAACTCTGAACAGTGGACGTTACATTTCAGATGCGTTACGACCCGTGGCTCTATCCTTCATTCTATCCCTGCGAAACCCTACATTTCAGCAGGATAATGCACGACCGCATGTTGCAGGTCCTGTACGGGCCTTTCTGGATACAGAAAACGTTCGAATGCTGCCCTGGCCAGCACATTCTCCAGATCACTCACCAATTGAAAACGTCTGGTCAATGGTGGCCGAGCAACTGTCTCGTCACAATACGCCGGTCACTACTCTTGATGAACAGTGGTATCGTGTTGAAGCTGCATGGGCAGCTGTATCTGTACACGCCATCCAAGACTGTTTGACTGAATGCCCAGGCGTATCAAGGCCGTTATTGCGGCCAGAGGTGGTTGTTCTGGGTATTGATTTCTCAGGATGTATGCACCCAAATTGCGTGAAAATGTAATCACGTGTCAGTTCTAGTATAATATATTTGTCCAATGAATACCCGTTTCTCATCTGCATTTCTTCTTGGTGTAGCAATTTTAATGGCCAGTAGTGTATATCGTAACTCACAGGTACGATACACTGAGGTGACAAAGGTCAACGAATAGCGATTGCAAATCTACAGACGGCTGTAGTATCACGTATGCAAGGTATAAAAGAGCAGTCAACTGGCAGAGTTATCGTTTGTAGTCACGTGAGTCACGTGAAAAGGATTCCGATGTAGTTATGGACGCACGACGGCAATTAACAGACTTTGAAAGCGGAGTGGTAGTTCGAATTATACACATGGGACGTTCTGTTTCGGAAATCTTTAGGGAATTCAGTGTTCCGAGATCCACAGTGTCACGAGTGTGCCAAGAACATAAAATTTCAGGCATTACCTCTTGCCACGTACAGTGCAGTGACGTATTGCCTTCAATTAACGACCGACAGCAGCGGCGTCGGCGTACGGTTGGCAGTGCTACCAGATAAGCAGCACTGCGTCAAATAACCGTAGAAATCATTGTGGGACGTACGAAGAACGTATCCGAATATGACAGCACGGTAAAATATGGTGTTAATCGGCTATAGAATCAAACGACACTAGCGACTTCCTCTGCTAACATCACGACATTGCCTGCAGCGCCTCTACTGGGCTCGTGAGGACATCGGTTGGATACGCAGACGACTGGAAAACCGTGGTCTGGTCAGATGAGTCCAGATTTTAGTTGCCAAGAGCTGATGGTATGTTTCGAATGTGGCGCAGACCCCACAAAGGCATACACCCAAAGCGTCAACAACGCACTTTGCAAGCTGGTGGTGGTTGCATAATGGCATGGGCTGCTGTTTACTTGGAATGGACTAGATCCTCTGGTCCAACTGAACCGATCATTGATTTGAAATGGTTACGTTTGGCTACTTGGAGACCATCTGCAGCCATTCGTGGACTTCATGTTCAGTAACATGTCACAGGGTCACGGTTGTTGGCAGTTGGTTTGAAGAACATTCCGGACAGTTCGAGCGAATGATTTGGCCACCCGGATCACACGCAGACCGCACGACATGCATCCCATAGAACATTTACGGGGCATACTTGAGCGGTCAGTTCGTGTAGAAAATCCTGCACCGGTAACACTTTCGCATTTATGTATTGCTGAAGAGGCACCATGGATGAATATTTCTGGAGCAAACTTTCAACGACTTGTTGAGTCCATGCCCCGCCGAGTTGGTACGCTGCACCGAGCAGAAGACTTTTCTCATCTCAGTGTAGAATGAAACAGTGAAAAACGCACGGCATTGCTCGAGTCTCTAGCAAGGGTTAGAGCGCAATAGTTTAACACCGTTGACCTATTTCACTGGCATTACTTTTCTGTAGAACTCCGTAACATGATTATTCTCGCGTGCGATAACTTTTATGGGCGCCGAGTAACTCTTCACCGCAAAAATACTGCAAACTCCAAGGCAGTTGCGCTGCTTTTGGCTAATCACGATGTTCCGGAGCCCGTAAATACAGTACTTATGGTTGATACCTGGTTTTTGACTTGACGAGATTCTTCGATGGCATTCTGCACCGTCACCTAGT
This sequence comes from Schistocerca americana, assembly GCF_021461395.2. Classification (NCBI taxonomy): domain Eukaryota; kingdom Metazoa; phylum Arthropoda; class Insecta; order Orthoptera; family Acrididae; genus Schistocerca; species Schistocerca americana. The sequence goes on from NC_060124.1 coordinate 528,419,626, forward strand.
AAAATAAATGCTTAATGGAGAAGTATCAGAACAGGTACGCGACTACTTTGAAGACTTCATCGCAAATACAATACTAAATCAGTATTACATCATTTGAGTACTGATAATTACAACTATTATAAGTCGTATGTTTTTAGATTGGTTATTGCTTCCAAGTATGAGTGACAAGAGCAAGCAAGCCATTCATGCTATTTTTCCCCTCGGCAGCAGGTCAGATCATGAAGTGTGGACACATGGACGCAAAATGGTAAGTCTATACCGACAGGCACGGTCCACGTAGAGGTGCAGTTAGGACCATGCAGATAACATCAAGTCATAAAGTTTGTGACATGTTTGTGGGAAGACTGTTGAATGCAGAGAAAAACAACCAATACACTGCTGTGTGTACATGTTAGGGTACCACATACAAAAATCACTTACACCCAATACATCCTGTATTCTGTGAAAATAAACATGATGACCACTTTCGCAAGAGCTTTAGAGGACAAATGGTTTGCAAGCAAAATGTCACATCAAAGATAATTCAGTTATGCAATCCAGATAAACAGATGAAAAGACACATCATTCGACTACATGACAGGCGATCATTCACTGGATTCAGTCAACCTTCAAGCCTCTACGAGCACCTATTTATCGGATACACCGGATTCAATTTTTCAGCCAGTACTAATAGTCTACAATGTATCTTGGGCGACAGCTACGTTACCTCAAGTCTCCTGCTACAGGAGTCCTCTAGTCGAGGCTTGAGCATATGTTCACTCCTACCACACTCAGATAAAATGGTTTCAACGTTTCAGATAATATTAATTGCCAATAATTTGTCTGGGACGATGGCTGTATTTCCCCAAGGCGCCTGCAGTAAGAGTCCTCTAGTCGATGATTGAGGATTGTTCATTACTACCACACTCTGATGCAGCCATCGGTTCAACCCATTATTTTGACTGAAAAATTGTAACTGGTACTGACAGGAATAAAAATTATATGTTCTCTGACTGATATAAAATTTACGAGGGTTGGAACTTTAATAGTAGCAACTATTTATTTAGAGCTCGTACAAAATAGATACGTGTTTCAAAGCTTTACTGGCCTTGAAAGTAGTCGCCAGCATTGTGTACAACACGTTGCCAGCGATGTGGAAGTCGTGGGATACTCTTAGCAGTGCCAGTTGCGTTGACAGTTCGAGCGGCGTTGTCTATTTCTCGACAAATTTGTATCAGCTGTTCGTGCTCGAGCATTGTCCTGCAAAATGATGGTCAGGTCCTGCAGAAACTGTCGTCACTTCTATCACTAATCTGGTCGTAGGTTGTGTCCCAAAAATGAACAGCATAGACAAAGAAGTGATGACACTTTCTGCAGGACCTGACCATCATTTTGCAGGACAATCCTCAAGCACGTACAGTGCAAGCTGTTACTAATTTGTTTGACTGATGGTGTTGCTAATTGCTATACCACCTACTGCACTTCCCTGACTTAAGCCCTCGTGGGTTAAACTCGATTCCTAAACTGAAGGAAACAATTCACGGCATTCGCTTCAGAACTGCTACAAATTCGTCGGGCAGTAGACCGCGCCGCTCAAACTCTCAACACAACTGGCACTGCTAAAATTATCCTACGACTTCCACATCGCTGGTAACGTGTTATCCACAATGCTGGTGACTACTTTGAAGGCCAGTAAAACTTTTAAACATGTACCTATTTTGTACGAGCTGTAAATAAATAGTTGTCACTATTAAGGTTCCAACCCTCGTATAATCTAGGTGTATCTGTCCGCTGTGATTTTACTTGGGAAGACCAGACGAATATTGCTATGGGGAAGCGGATACCTGATTGAAATTTGTTGCTACTGCAGATCATCCGCCAAGCAGATGTATTGCAAAATCCTCGTTCTACCTCATTTTTTACCACAGCATGTCGGTCTCAGACGCTTACCAAGTTGAATTAGGAGAGGACACAAAATACCGCGTGTAGAGTATCACAGTAATGTTAAATAAACTCCAGTGGAATACATTACGAGAGTCACGGATACTACGAATCTGAAAATTCAGTTAACCCACAATCCAATATAGTCCAGGGGCCTTTTATTTCCTACCACCCAGAGGTAAAGTTAGAGACATACTGAATTATAAAGAGGGTGATCGACAACCTTTCTTGCCGTGTGCCATCCACGAATGTGTTAGGGGGTGGGGGAAGTGGTTAATAACCTACAGTAGAAAAATGGTTGAAATGGCTCTGAGCACTATGGGACTTAACTTCCGAGGCCATCAGTCCCCTAGAACTGAGAACTACTTAAACCTAACTAAGCTAAGGACATCAAACACACCCATGCCCGAGGCAGGATTCGAACCTGTGACCGCAGTGGTCGCACGGTTCCAGACTGTAGCGCCTAGAACCACTCGGCCACTCCGGCCGGCTAACCTACAGTAGATTGCGAAGTAATACGCAAATGTAAATACGAGTCCAGTGGTTTAAATTCTGCCCCTCGTCGCTCGCCCAGTTAGATTAATGACGAATTAACGCTACTGGAAGGATATTAAGCAATATAAACAAGAGTCAATTAGATAATGAGCAAAAACTTTCCATACGTAATCGAGCGGAACGCGATGAGAAAAGAGGGATGTTAGATGGACTCTACAGTGAATGGAACGCCGTCTCGAAAGAGACGAAACAAGAAAGGTAAACACTGTTATCACTCACAGCACAGTGTGTAGGCACAGAGGTACTGAAAAGCAAAGAGAGACAGCAAGGCACCTTCTTGCAAAGTGTCACAGGCTCGTGAGGAGACAGGCATGTATCACGATAAGCGCTTCGCATCCGGAAACGCCTGTCTGAGCCTTGAAGGATGCACCATCTAGGCCAGGGTTCGATCGGTCGGATATACGACGACAGGCGACGTTCTTCGACGCAGATCCTTTTTCCTGCTTCGAAACGTTCGCACTTAAGGCAGTTTTTCAGTAAGTCTTGTCGAGGCTGCCAGAGATAGCGGGTGATTTAACCGCAGAAGAGCGTAAGGAGATAATGGGTGCCGCGAGGGTTATCTGAGGAGGCTGTGAAGGATCGACGCCCCGGCTGATGGGCACTGTCTCTCTCCCGTGGCGCCTCGATACACCCACGTCGATTCATTTCTGGATTTATCTCGCAAAATATTCCGATGCTAAATCTGCCATTATTACTAGTTTATTGAGCTGCTGAAAGGTGGGTATATCCATCTCCGTACTCCACGAGCTACCTTGCTTTTTGTGGTGGATGATAGATGGTGTATCAGTATTTTCTCTCAGTTCGCTGGAGTGGGAGAAGAAGGACAGACGCATTGCTCTAATTTTAGTGTCATGACCATTACACGTGATAAATGTTATAGAAATTGATACGTTTTGTGACGTTATAACTTATGATTGGGGGATATCATTCGTTAATTCTAATATACAAATCCACTGGAATATTCAGCATGATTTAGCATTTTCAAAAGTTGTGTATTCTGAAAAATCTGAGCTTATTACAGGTGACAGTTGGTGGTTCAATGACTTGCTATGAACAACCTATGTCATACCATGGAAAAAGCAAAAATTTTAGGCAAACGTTTTTTGAAAATTTGCGTGGGGAGATAGCTTCCTATGAACCGCGACATGATGCTATCGAGTTTTTAGGATTTTTTAATAAAAACTGACACTGTAAAACAAAATAAAAAATTTACATGATTGGTTAATCAACTTTTATTCACAAAATATTACCGATAATTTAATTACTGAATGTTATAGAACAGCCGGAAACATGGATCTACACATAAAGTGACATTTCAATCGGAGCACATTACTCATTTTCTTTTCTTTTTTTTGTCTTTTCTTTTCGTGTACTGCACATACGGCAACGCCTATACCTTACAATTTTCTTCGATAGACGTTCACCCACATTTGAAAGTTTTAGTTCATCAGAAACACCAACGCTGTCTGCTTATTTAAAAATGAATACAGGTGAACGCCAATGCCGCTTCCGTGACGACAATCCTGACAGTAACTCTCTTGCTGACTGTAAACGGAATGTTATCTGCTCTCCGTTTCCTGTGACTGCTGCGTGCGTTATAAACGTATTCACAACGGCAGCATCAACTATAAAATAAAAAATTCTGTGCACCATTTTAGAGATCACCGTCCAAATTTATACCGTTGTCGCTTCTGATCGAAAAGATCCACATTGCCCCATTACACTGTTGTACAAACTTACGGCGCTTGGACAAGCTACGCTACGCATGGAACCATCTCTCCCATTTCTGGAAACGAATGTTACATCCTTGTGAAATGTTACTGTATACAGAACTGTTACTGTTCTTGTATCTTGCCACTTTATCGCAACGACTGAATCTTTGATCTGTGCCTTGAACTCGCCTCGTGAAAGTTTGTCATTTTTCATCATTTCCGGAAGATATTTTGTCACTGACAGTACCTACAGAATACATTTCACTGTCCAAAAGTGTTCTCATTACGGCATACGAAGTGAAATAGTTGTCATATGCAACAATACATTTTCTATTTTTCAAAGTTGAACACAATTAATGTACAACCTTTCAACCAAGAGGATATTGGCATTATTGTCTTCCCCTTTTCCACAATACATCTGGAACAACAGTAGATAGCCTGTCTTACAAGGCAACCTCCCCATCGCACCCCCCTCAGATTTAGTTATAAGTTGGCACAGTGGGTAGGCTTTGAAAAACTGAACACAGATCAATCGAGAAAACAGGAAGAAGTTGTGTGGACCTAGGAAAAAAATAAGCAAAATATACAAACTGAGTAGTCCATGCGCAAGATAGGCAACATCAAGGATAATATGAGCTTAGGAGCGCCGTGGTCCCGTGGTTAGCGTGAGCAGCTGCAGAACGAGAAGTCCTTGCCTCAAGTCTTCCCTCGAGTGAAAAGTTTAATTTCTTATTTTCAGACAATTATTATCTGTCCGTCCGTCCGTCCGATGCGAGGTAACTGCGCCGTAGCATCGGGACGCTACACCTAAAAAAACGTCCGCAGTCGTGGTCGTGCGGTAGCGTTCTCGCTTCCCGCGCCCGGGTTCCCGGGTTCGATTCCCGGCGGGGTCAGGGATTTTCTCTGCCTCGTGATGACTGGGTGTTATGTGACGTCCTTAGGTTAGTTAGGTTCAAGTAGTTCTAAGTTCTAGGGGACTAATGACCATAGATGTTAAGTCCCATAGCCGGCCGAAGTAGCCGTGCGGTTAAAGGCGCTGCAGTCTGGAACCGCAAGACCGCAACGGTCGCAGGTTCGAATCCTGCCTCGGGCATGGATGTTTGTGATGTCCTTAGGTTAGTTAGGTTTAACTAGTTCTAAGTTCTAGGGGACTAATGACCTCAGCAGTTGAGTCCCATAGTGCTCAGAGCCATTTGAACCATTTGTTAAGTCCCATAGTGCTCAGAGCCATTTGAACCATTTGAACACCTAAAGAAACATCGAAACACACGACGTCAGTCGACTACAGCGCACGGAAGAGAGAGTATTCCTGCTAACGAGGCTCCCTGGCTGGCAGTTGACTGTTCGCTACTTTGGACGAGAGTGCATTAAATACGTGAGATGTATTCCGTGGGCAATATGAATCCAGCGAATATACCTCGCGACTTCAATAACAAGGTCAATGAATATTTTCCGAACTGTAAGGAATCGGAAAGTTCCTTAAGGGATCGAACGATTATCGAACATTTGTATGATTATTTCCTACATTTGTTGATAAACAGTACGTGTGGCGATGACGATACCTTGCTGATTGCTGCGGGGCTGTATGTACCAGATGATGAGATTGTTGACGATCCGTACGAAGAACACGAAGAGGAAATACTGCGACTTCAATCTGATCGTATTTCTTTCGGTTACATGAAGGAAATGCTCCAATACAGGTTACTGTCCAAACCAATTAAAAGACGCAAATATAGGTTATGGAGTGAAGTAATAAATTAATTTAAGAAATTTAAAGAGATGGAGGAAAAAGCACAATTAAATGTTGCAAAGAAGTCGTGGAACGAGGCGGAACCCGAAGACAGAATTTCAGTGAACTAGAAAACAATGTACACCGACAATTTATTAAAGCCAGAAATGAATTAAGTGCAGTGCATGATACAGACCTACAGATTTGGGGATTGCATCACGCTAAACAAATCGGCCTGGACTTCAAGGCTTCAACTCATTGGCTTGTCACGTTCAAAAGAAAATACAAAATTACGAGCAGGAAGATAACGAAATATGTAAGCAAGAACTACGCGAATAAACTGGAAGAACTTTTAGAGTGTTCCAAGACGTTTGTTACAGAAACTAACGCCAGATTCCAACAGTATGAAGACGCATATATTATCAACACAGATCAGTCCGGTTTTAACTATGAAATGAAATCGACCCGCACGTTATCGTTAGTTGGAGAAGGCGACACGGAATGTACTGTAGACCAGCTGCATGCCACTTCACGTAGTTATACCATACAATATGCTCTGAACAAAGCAGGATTTCTTTTACCTACATTTTATTTATGTTTGCAGGAAAAAATTGTGTATTTGGACCGCAAGTTCAGCAACAGGTGAATAGGGTACTTGCGCAAACGCCGAATGTCATTGTGAATTGCAGTGCGTCAGGAAAAATGGAGAAAAGACTAGTGAAAGACTTTAATGAACGTGTGATTGCTCCTTACGCGGAAAAAGATATTGCCTTACTCCTTGACAGCTATACAGGACAGAAGGATGAGGCATTGTACAATCTTAGTGTGGGAGTATACGTGATTACCATTCCCCAAGGTTGTACATCTCTTGTGCAACCGTTACATGTGTTTGGTTTTCGGCAAGTGAAATACTTTGTGAAAAGATTCTAGGACTTTGCGAAGCTGCACAGGTATACAGAGCAGTATTGTTTACGTGATCGTGTGTCAATTGTCAAAGTTCAGGCAGTCACACACAATCAACTTCGCTCTCCAGTATTCCAGGACATGTTCAGGTTTGCTTGGACATATGCAGGATTTGCCGCTCTACACACGGAAAAATTTGAAAACGTTAAAAACATATGTTTTGACACAGCACAGGGAAAACTGTGCGACTGTGAAACTGTCGCATCCATTTGTTGCAGTTTATGTGACAAACTCTTAAGTTTTCATCAATTTTTTGTGAGTGATTATCACATCCATCAGAAAACCTATAGAATATATCAGACGTGTTTTCCTGTGGAGGAATCGGTTGACCTGTGACCTTGCGATCAAATGTTTTCGGTTCCCATTGGAGAGGCACGTCCTTTCGTCTACTAATCGCACGGTTTTGCGGTGCGGTCTCAAAACACAGTCACTAAACTTACTACAGTGAACAGAGACGTCAATGAACGAACGGACAGATCATAACTCTGAAAAAATGAAGAAAGTAAACTTTTCATTCGAGATAAGACTTGAACCAAGGACCTCTCGTTCCGCAGCTGCTCACGCTAACCACGAGACTATTTTTTTTAAATCTCATTTAGTTCTTTTTCGTTCGTTGTATCTGCTCTGGGCGGACGTCGAAAGACACCCGTTTCAGTTCGTTGTTGATCCATTAACTCAGTTTTTTTTTTTTATTACAGAGGGCAGCTAGCCCTCTGACCGAACACGCTGAACTACCGTGCCGGCGTGACTACGGCGCTCCTGAGCTCATATTATCCTTGATGTTGCCTATCTTGCGCATGGACTACTCAGTTTGCATATTTTGCTTTTTTTTCATAGTTCCACATAACTTCTCCCTGTTTTCTCGATTGATCTGTGTTCACTTTTTCAAGGCCTTATCCACTGTGCCAACTTATAACTAAATCCGAGGGGGGTGCGATGGGGCGGTTCACTTGTTAGTATCAGCCACGCGCCAGAATGTGTACCATCTTTTTATAGGCTTCATGAGCATATAGTATTTTACGCTCGATCTTCTCGAGAAAGTTCTCATAGGTATCAGTGGATAATCTGCCTGAATAATAATACGCCTCTAAGAAATTACTAGTCAGAGCAGCCTCACTTTATGTAATTTATCACATCCAGGAGCAACTTTCCCCATTGCCTTCGAATTGTCGTTGATATGAGGGTTTTCTAAAACTTTTTTGAACCTTTTTAGAGTCCTCACTTTTGACACTGATTCTGCATGCAAAAGAGGATCTGAACTTCAGAAATTTGATAAATTTGGCAGTCTGTGGATGTCCATAATGATGAGCAATCCAATAGTTGCTTTGATTTTAGAGACAGTTGTGTCCACCCAGTTATTTGTTGTTGCAGGTGTTTCAGACCTCATTTGAAAATTTTATCGCTCTTGGGATGCACACAAGTTTGTTTGTTCAACAGTATTCTGAATGATACTTTCGTTGAAGGTAGCAATAAAGCAGCTGTATGGACGATTCGTTTTAGAGAATGCTTTCTTTGGTAATATCAAACTTTCTTTAAAGGGACCTGTGTCTAAACACTGCGCCAATGTTTCATCCCAATCAGTTTCAGGGCTCTAATCACTACCAGACAGAGCTGGAATTTTTGTCGACCATGTGGAAGAGCACACTCCATGAATTCAAGCATTGTCTACTAATGAGGGCACTTGTTGCTGAAAGTAGCTGTAGACTGTGGGTGGATGTCCAGTATATTATTTTCCTCACCTGTTGAAACCTCTTTTGACTCACTGTCGGAAACTGACTCAACCTCAGGAACTGGGAATTGAAAAGAGAGACAATAGCACGTCCTCCTCCTGGTAAAGCAATTCTGTAATGAGAAATACCAAAGGTAAGTGAATATGCCTAATAACCCATCAAAAAAAGTGCTGTGAAATAGCGCTAGATGTGCGGCTAACTTGGACTGTAGGAGCAAATATTCCCACAAGTTTACAACATATTTTTGATGTGTTAGAATGGGCTAGAAATTCGTTTCGTGCGTTAACATTAAGAAAATTGCATAAAGTATCAAATAAGTACCGTCGAGTTACTTACAAACGCCATTGTGTGCAGATAAACAAAGAAAAGCACGAAATAGCACCAAAATGACGTCTTTCTGCCAGCAAACTGAGCACAACAGACAAACAACACAGCGACTGCTGGCAGCGGCGGGAATTTTCACATGTTTCTTATTCAAATCTGCAGATGGCAGCAGCAGCAAGACGTGGGAATCTCGAGTATCTTGACCGTGGAAGACATTAAAGTATGTGAGAAGGTATCTTCCATTGCCAATGAAAGGGGTAACTATTCTATTCGTGTGATTCTTCAGTTTCTCCCGGTGTATTTGTCGCTCGAACAGTTCAAGGGTGTACTGCCGGTCCTTTGTGCCCGTTGGACACCACTGACCGGCAGTATAACCGTGGACTGTTCGAACTATTCGTCATTATTTGACGAAGAATAAATCATCATCATTATCATTACAGAAAAACACAGAAACTTGGAATGGAGCGACCATTATACATTTACTCTGTTGCTGCGTTTTCAGAAAAGCACACGCTTATCAGCTACGTTTTCACTATGCACATGTAAGGAATGATTCATATTGTTATTATGCATGGTAGCTAACGATCTCGTAAACTGTGTAAGAATTGTAATACCACAGCATATTTTTTGCGACGTATTGAGGCACTACATAGTTTACATCGTCAGGTAACGTAGTAATCTTAAACTAAATTATGAGGATTATGTCTCGCCACTTGATGTACACTAAAAAAAAAAAAATTCTACATACAGTAACAAGTAGTTATGGAATTACAGACCGCTTATTAAATATCGATTGGCAGGTACAAAATTATCTGGGCCTCCTAGAAGATAAGGGTAAATGAGACGTAATACAAATAATATTTAATCAGTGTCGTTATCCAATTAACAGTGAATATTTCATTCAAAATGAATCACACTTCTTTCAGTAATGGATACATTGCTGGGAACTATTTAGGCGCGTAGAGCGACAAAGTTTAGGGCAGCTTAAAAGAAAGCGTGCAGTATGTGTCGTTTCATTGATTTCCTCAGGCAGGAAATTTCATGGTATCCCACGAGCAGGTTTTCAACGAAATGTTGAGTTCTTTCCGCGTCGCGAAAACTCCCTGACTTTCTAGGCACTGGACCTCAACGTCTCAGAGACATCTTATTGTCAGTAAAGTTTACTTCGATTTTATCGCTTGTTATACAACTAATGGAGAAAAGATATTAGTCTTACAGACGACGGCGCTGCGTGTTAAGACGACCTAATGTTAAGAAGCGTCGCCTGATTAAAAGTCAGACGCTTTCTACCCAAACTGCTGTATCCAAGAAATCAGGCCAGCGTATTACTATTTCGGGCGGTGCGATGTGGTGCCTGAGAAGCCGAATGAATGTCATCGCTCGTTCGCTGTCTCACGGGATCCCGGAGCCCCAGGGTGAACCCGTATTTCTTAGATTTTCAGTCCTTCTTTCTTTTTTTTTTCTTTTTTTTCGTAGTCCGCCATCATCACCTAGCAGACCACAGGTATTCTAAAGTTGGTGTTACTAGTCACTATAACCTTTTGCCTGCTTTCCAGTGACTAATATGTTCCTACCATATACCTGATAGTCTAAAGAATGTGTCTACTTCTATGGATTTAATAACGTATCGTCCTACCGCTTCTTAGTTTATTTGTAACTTACAATGCTAGTTTAATAACAGTGTTAAAAACAGAAGCCTTAGGGACTGTATTTATGCGAGAAGTAGACAGATGTTATGAGTACGTTTTAGTTACGTGGGAGATAATACGGCGATTTAAATTTCAATAAAGGAAAGACGTACTCTCGTATTCATAAAACTAGAATAAATTAAACAAAAACATTTTAATAAGAATAAGACATCGATTACATCTTTTATACTAAGAAAAATGAACCAGATTCTCAGTGTCTAACAACAGTATGCTGCAGGTGGCGTTTTCTTCTGTGTAAGCATTAATACAGCTTCACCTTGAGGTTGCACGCTGCAACAAGATGTGTTGTGATAACACGAATTTTTTCTTGAATTCGTCGTGTTCATCCGTCAGGTATCACGAAAGCATGACTCTTGATGCAGAGTCACAGGAAAAACTGCATTTGGATAAATCTGATCATTTCAAAAAACGTGAGGAGTGTCATCAAATGTCTGGATGAGATTTTGGCGCACGGTTTTGGGGCACCTTTTGTTTACTGACTTCATTGTGGCACAGCCCTGTTGAAAGGCCATTAAGTTGTGGAAGATGGTGCAATACACAGGCGCAGAACATCCCACGATATGGAACCAAATTGACGCTTAATGTGGCCAACTCTTAATTTTTAAAAAGATCCGATTATCATGTGTGGAGGAAATGAACACCACACCGCCATCTTTCCGATTGCTGAAAGGTCTTCAGGAACTACGTTTGATTTGCCAAGACTCCAGTTACAATAGACATGTTTTCTTGTGAAACTAGAAGACTGGTCGGATCTGTCGCGAGATATAGACCGTCCAGAAATGCGTTCATTGCGTTTATGCTTGTCTTCATTTCTTTGTAAAACGTTAACCGCTATCAGTAGACGTTCTCGTTTGTGAACTATTTTCTTATTGAAGGATCTAATTGCAGATGACCGAACACCATCCACTAAAACTGTGAACTGTTAACAGACAGAGAAGCACAAACTGAAGTATTCAATACCACAAAACAAATATACTACTCTCACCACATTTTGTTTCTACCGCACTCACACCATGAATTTATTTATTCACTTATGTTAACTGTTGATTATTATGCTATTCTTGAATACAAAAAATGTTATTATTACTAAAATATTTAAAGTTCTATCTGTTTGCTATGTAAAAATTATCATATTTCCAATTTGTACAAAATTTCAGGCAAAAACAAGCACTTAATGTGAAAGTATTCCGTGTTGTGTTATACTATAATTGCTATCAAATAAATTGAAGCTCCACTTATATGTTGCTTTAAGATTTGACAATCTCCAACTTTTTAAAATTTTCATACTTTAATTCCAAACTAAAATGTTAACGAGCTTGTTTTTACGACTTTACTATGTCTCCCATGATGGATCCTAATTGAATTGCAATAAACTTCAGTAATTGTAAGTTTATTAAAATTGTGATAGTTAGTTAGTTAGTTGGTTGCATGTTCCATTGATCAATCACATTATGATGTGGAACATGTCAAGTGCACAAGAAATGCACATATTAAACAAGATTTTTTAATTTATATATATTACAGTACAGTGTTAAAGATTAATATTTCTGTTATTTACCCCATTCCCTTAAATGGCACAACAAGCATATACTATATTTACATATATATTTATTCCTATTCAAGAATTCATCTACGGATAAAAGGAGTTGTCAAGGAGATATGATTTCAATTTATTTTTGAAGCTATCACTGCTGTCTGTCAGACATTTTATTTCATCTGGTAATTTGTCAAAAATTTTTAGAGCAGCATACTTTACCCCATTCTGTGCCAAAGATAGGTTGAGTAAAGGATAATGTAAGTCTTTCTTTTTTCTGGTACTATAATCATGAATGTCACTGTTGTTTTTAAAATTGTCCATGTTGTGGAGAACAAATTTCATTAGTGAGTACATGTACTGTGAGGCTGTTGTAAGAAATCCCAATCTTTTAAACAGATGCCTACAAGATGTGCGACTAGGAACTCCACACATGATTCTAACCGTTTTCCTTTGAGCAGTGAATACTTTTTGTCCAAGTGTTGAGTTACCCCAAAATATTATTCCGTATGACATCAGAGAGTGAAAGTATGCAGAGTATGTTAGCTTACTAATTTCTATATCACCTCAGTTTAGATAAAGTGGCAAACTTATTTAAATCATTTGACCCAAGTAAAGAAACATTTTATTTTCTGTTCTGTAGGTACGACTTGAATCACTCATATGGTTACATTTTACTATTTGAATACTCTATTACGTGAGCAGTGAAACTGTATATTGCTATCTCAGTGTAAAGGAATTTTTGAAATCTGGACAGTGATTTACTAAGTATCCCATTACAGTTGACATGGCTAACCACTATTGAGTACATTATTTTCTCGAAGATTTTTGAAAATGCTGCAAGCAAGGTTACTGGCCGATAGTTATTCACATATGTGGTGTACCCCTTTTTGTAGAGCGGCCTGACAATGGCATATTTTAACCTGTCTGGGAAAATACCTTGAGTTAGTGACGCATTATACAGGGTGTTACAAAAAGGTACTGCCCAACTTTCAGGAAACATTCCTCACACACAAATAAAGAAAAGATGATATGTGGACATGTGTCCGGAAATGCTTGATTTCCATGTTAGAGCTCATTTTAGTTTCGTCATTCCAACGTGATCAAATTGTAAATTTTCACAGTCAACATCTGTGGGCTGACGAGAATCCGCAAGCAATTGTGCAATCACGTCATCAACACAGATTTTCTGTGAACGTTTGGGCAGGCATTGTTGGTGATGTCGTGATTAGGCCCCATGTTCTTCGACCTACGCTCAGTGGAGCACGTTATCATGATTTCATACGGGATACTCTACCTGTGCTGCTAGAACATGTGCCTCTACAAGTACGACACAACATGTGGTTCATGCATGATGGAGCTCCTGCACATTTCAGTCGAAGTGTTCGTTCGCTTCTCAACAACAGATTCGGTGACCGATGGATTGGTAGAGGCGGACCAATTCCATGGCCTCCACGCTCTCCTGACCTCGACCCTCTTGACTTTCATTTATGGGGGCATTTGAAAGCAACCCCGGTACCAAATGTAGAGACTCTTCGTGCTCGTATTGTGGACGGCTGTGATACAATACGCCATTCTCCAGGGCTGCATCAGCACATCAGGGATTCCATGCGACGGAGGGTGGATGCATGTATCCTCGCTAACGGAGGACATTTTGAACATTTCCTGTAACAAAGTGTTTGAAGTCACGCTGGTACGTTCTGTTGCTGTGTATTTCCATTCCATGATTAATGTGATTTGAAGAGAAGTACTAAAATGAGCTCTAACATGGAAAGTAAGCATTTCCGGACACATGTCCACATAACATCTTTTCTTTCTTTGTGTGTGAGGAATGTTTCCTGAAAGTTTGGCCGTACCTTTTTGTAACACCCTGTATATATGACTCAGAACATCAGCTGTAATTGCTCCACATTTTCAATATCTTATTAGAGATGTCATCTACTCCAACAGAACGTTTATTTTCAAAGATTTAATGATTTTACTTATTTCATAAGAGGTTGTGAGGTTAAACTTAATCTGACTAAAATTTTTCAAAACTGACTATTCCATGTGCTGAATAAAACGTTCTCGGTTTGCGAGCCGCGTCAATTAGAATAAAATCCTCGAGCTTTCGATGACAATCTCCGGCATCGTCGTCAGGAGTTCACTGACTGCCGGGGCTGCTACGGTTTCTCACTTATATAGGCGCGATGACATCATCAGCAACCAGTCAGACAGACCCAATGCGGCGGGCGCGCGTAAGTCGACCCGGGCAGCTAGCGGAGCTATTGCCTGTGGTACACCAGTAGCGTCAGGTGGCGCCAGGGGCAGGTGCCATGTTTGAAACAGCCGCTCCCGCGTCGCGCATCTGTCTTTGCTTTCTTTCGATGTACTGCCTGGCTTTTTCTTTTGAACCATTCTCACCAATTTTCTCTCCTACACTTAGGAAACGGTTGTTAAATACATTAGCTAGTTGTATACTGTTGGTTAAGATGGTCTCATTCTCTTTAATAGTAATACTACCTACCCACATGGTTACTTTTCCTGTCTCCCTTCTAACAACATTCCATATTTATTAGATTTTATTGCCGGAGTTGTTAATTTCTTCTCTAACATATATATTTCTTGATTTCCTTACAACTTTTCTCAGTGTGTTTCAATAATTTTTATAGTGTAAAACTACTTCTGGATGTTTACTAGTTCTTGCTGTCTCATACAGTTTTCTTTTTCTTTCTAAAGACACTTTATACGTGTAGTAATCCAAGGTTTTTTGAAAAGTGTGTGGTGTTACATTTAGTAATTTTCTTTGGGAAACAATGTTCAAAAGGGGAAATAAGTTTATCAAGAAATATGTTGCATTTATCATTAGTATTTGGTTCATTATATACATCTCCCCAATTAACATTTCTTAAACTTTCTCTGAAGTGCTATATAGATACTGGGTTGAGCAACCTCACACTTATAGTTAACTGTACACACTGTATTAACAGTACTCGCACTTGCTTTAAGTGTTATAAATATATACGTATTGGCAGCTGCATCCATCAATACAATGTGTTTTCAGTTCGTATTTAGAGTACACTGCAGTTCATCTTTGTTCTTACTTAAGGCAGTGAAAATTCGGTTCAAGATGTTTTCTTTTACTCCAAGTAGAAAATTCCTTTGTTTGTTACAATGCCGCATTTATGTTGCAGAAAATTAGAAACATGAGGGGTGCAACACATCAAATTACAAATTATAATTTTTACTTTAAAACTGAACTTTGAGGATGCAAATTTACTTGCTATGTACCTAAATTTAAAAACCCATGGTTCAGATGGGAACTTACAAATACTGTATATTTCGAAGTAAGTAAATTCAGCACCACGTCCGAAGTTTGTCATAGACTGAGCAAAACATCAACTCACTGGGTCACTAACTTTGAAATTAATAATTTCTCTCTTAACATTGGTTAACTGCCAACATAAAGAAACAAATCTTGGAATGAAATTCCCATTTGTCTTCTGACACAACAGTACAGAACTTCTTTGGAAGTTTCGTTCTGTTCATTCCATTGTTTATGTTCACCGCTGTTACAGTATAAGCCGTTTTCAGACGTGAAATTTTAAAATGGAATTACAGTACGTGGAGTTGAATTAAAAGCTTCAAGGTTTGTCGATGACAATGCAGTTCTATGAGAGACAGAAAAGGGCTTGTAAAATCATCTGGAAGGAATTTATAGTGTTGTGAAAATAGGTCATGGAATGAGGATCAATAACAGTAAACCTGAGAAAATAGTAGCGTAACATCAGTATGTAGTTGAAAGAAATCCGTTCATCCTGAGTGAACCAAAGTAGAAATCGAGACACTGAAAGTAGTAGATGAGTTTCGCTGTTTCGAGAACAAAACAACTGACGATGGCAGAGGTGAAGAGGATACAAAATAACAGACTTGCTAAAGCAAGAAAAGCGATCTCGAAAAAGACAAATATGTTAATAACCAGTATAATTTCAAATGTTTGGAATAGTTTTCTGGAAATATTCATTGGGAAGAGAAAAGTGGACAAAAAGCGGTAGAGAGAAGAGGAGGATTGCAGCTTTTGAAATCTGGTGGTACAGAAGAATGCTGAAGATTAGATGAGTGAATCGGACAAGTAGTGAGGAGATGTTGAGTCGAAATGGGGAGAGCAGAAATTTGAGTCAGAACTTGACTAAAAGAGGGCAATGGCATTGCCGCAGTGCATACACCGGTTCCCAACAGATCACCGAAATTAAGCGCTGTCGGGTGTGGCCGCCACTTGGATGGGTGACCATCTGGGCCGCCATGTGCTGTTGCCGTTTTTCGGTGTGCACTCAGCCTCGTGATGCCACTTGAGGAGCTATTCGACCAAATAATAGCGGCTCCGGTCACAGAAAACCGTCGTAACGACCAGGAGAGCGGTGTGCTGACCACATACCCCTCCTATCTACATCCTCAGCTGAGGATTACACGGCGGTCGGATGGTCCCGATGGGCCACTTGAGGCCTGTAGATGGAGTGCTTTTTTGACTAAAAGAAGGTATTGCTTGATAGGACACATTCTGAGGTTCCGAGGTACAGCTTATTTGGTAAAGGGAGGAAGTACGAAATGGGGGGAAGGATAAATACTAGGGGCAGAACAAAGTTTGACTGCAGTGAGCAAGTTCAAATCGAAGGACCGTGCATTAGTTATGCAGAGATGAGTTGGCTTGCAGAAGGTAGACTGGCGCAGATAGCTGAATGAAACCAGTCTTCTTACTGAACACCACCACAAAAAGAAGCTGTTTATAAACAGGCACTGCTCTTTCGAGAACTCGAACTGGCAGAAATATTCGTTCTCCATCTTTTGTTAGTAATTTCAAAATACTCTGAGATCTTCTACGCCGGCCGTGGTGGCTGAGTGGTTCTAGGCGCTTCAGTCCGGAACCGCGCGACTGCTACGGTCGCAGGTTCGAATCTTGCGTCGGGCATGGATGTGTGTGATGTCCTTAGGTTAGTTAGGTTTAAGTAGTTCTAAGTTCTGATGACCTCAGATGTTAAGTCCCATAGTGCTCAGAGCCATTTGAACCATTTTTGATCTTCTACGTTAGGTATACACTGAGGAGACGACACTCATGGAATTCTTCCTAATATCGTGTCGGATCTGCCTTTTCCTGCGTGGTGCGACGTAGCATGGACTCAGCAAGTCCTTACACGTCCCGGCAGAAATACTGAACCATGCTGCCTATACAGCAGTCCATAATCGTTGCCGGTGCAGGACTTTGTGGACGAACTGATGTCTCGATTATGTACCACAGATGTTCGATGGGATTCACGTCGGGTGATCCGAATGGCTAAATCATTCGCTCAAATTGGTCTGAATGTCGGATTGTCATCTCTAAAGCAACTTCCATGAATGGCTGCAAATAGTCTCCAAGTAACCGAACGTAACGATTTCCAGTCAATGTTTTGTTCTCTTGGACCAGATGGCCGAGACCATTCCATATAAACGCAACCCGCCCCATTATGGAGCCACCGTCAGCTCGAACTTTGCCTTGTTGATAACTTGGGTCCATGGCTTCGTGTGTTCTGCGCCAAACTCAAACCCTACCATCTGTTCTTACCAACTACAATCGGACCTCATCAGACCAGGCCACGGTTTTCCAATTGTCTAGGGCGCTGTCGGCGATATGATGCTGTTAGCAAAGGAAATCGCGTCAGTCGTCTGGTTCTATAGCCCATTGACGCCAAATTTCACGGCACTGACC
Source organism: Schistocerca americana (assembly GCF_021461395.2). Lineage (NCBI taxonomy): Eukaryota > Metazoa > Arthropoda > Insecta > Orthoptera > Acrididae > Schistocerca > Schistocerca americana. Next base: position 528,437,524 of record NC_060124.1, read on the forward strand.
TAACGTCTCACATTGATTTGTCCGGTTATTTCACGCAGTGTTGCTTGTGTGTTAGAACACACAGCGCTGCCCCCTGTCGTTAACTGAAGGCCAACGGCCACTGCATTGTCTGTGGTAAGAGGAGGTGCCTGAAATTTGGTGTTCCGTGAACACTCTTGACATTGTGGATCTCGGAATATTGAATTCCCTAACGATTTCCGAAATGGAATGTCCCATGTGTCTAGCTCCAACCACCATGCCGCATTGTGTAAATTCCCGTCACGCGGCATCCGAAACCTTTTCACATGAATCACTTGAGTAGAAATGATAGTGCCGCTAATGCACCACCCTTTTATGTCTTGCGTACGCAGTACTACCGCCATCTGTATGATTGCATCTCGCTATCACATGACTTTTGTCACCTGATTGTAACTCTAATCCAAAAGATTTTGAGGAGCGTTATAATTTTATAACGGGGAGATCAGTTTGGATTCCGTAGAAATTTACGAACACGTGAGGCAATACTGACCCTACGACTCATCTTAGTTTAAGGAAAGGGAAACCTACGTTTCTAGCATTTGTAGACTTAGAGAAAACGTTTGACAACGTTGACTAGAATGCTCTCAAATTCTGAAGGTGGCAGATATAAAATGTGGGGAGCAAAAGGCTATTTACGATTTGTACAGAAACCGCATGGCAGTTATAAGAGCCGAGGGGCACGACAGGGAAGCAGTAAGTCAAGGTTGTAGACTATCGCTGATGTTATTCAATGTTCATATTGAGCAAACAGTAAAGGAAACAAAAGTAGGAATTAATATCCATAGGTAGAAATAAGAACTTTAAGGCTTGGCGATGACATTGTACTTCTGCCAGAGACAGCAAAGGATCTGGAAGAGCAACTGAACGGAATGGACAGTGTCCTGAAAGTAAGATATAAGATAAATATCAACAAAAGCAAAACGAGGATAATGGAATGTAGACGAATTAAATCGACGATGCTGAGGGAATTAGATTAGGAAATGAGACACTTAAAGTAGTAAAGGAGTTTTGCTATTTGGAGAGCGAAATAACGATGATGGTCGAAATAGAGAGGATATAAAATGTAGACTGGCAATGGCAAGGAAAGCGTTTCTGGAGAAGAGAAATTTGTTAACATTGAGTGTAGATTTAAGTGCCAGGAAGTCTTTTCTGAAAGTATTTGTCATGGGAGAGAAACATGGACGATAAATAGTTTAGAAAATACGAGAATAGAAGCTTTCGAAATGTGTTGTTACAGAAGAATGCTGAAGATTGGATGGGTAGTTCACATAACTGATGAGGAGATACTGTATAGAATTGGGGAGGAGAAAAATTTGTGGTACAACCAGATTAGAGGAAGGAGTCAGTTGGTAGGACACATTCTGAGGCATCGATGGGTCACCAATTTAGCACTGGAGGGAAGCGTGCGGGGTAAAAATCGTTGGGGGGGGGGGGGGGGCGGGTGAACCAAGATATGAATACAGTAAGCAGATTCAGAAGGATGTAGGTTGCAGTAGGTACTTGGAGATGAAGAAGCTTGCACAGAATAGAGTAGCATGGAGAGCTGCATCAAACCAGTCTCAGGACTGAAGACCATAACAAGAACATAATTTTGCTATTTACTGGGGTACTGGGGCAACGGCCATGCCGCAGTGGATACACCGGTCCCCGTGAGATCACCGAAGTTAAGCGCTGTCGGACGTCGTCGGCGCTTGGATGGGTGACCATCCGGGCCGCCATGCGCTGTTGCCATTTTTCGGGGTGCACTCAGCCTCGTGATGCCAATTGAGGAGCTACTCGACCGAATAGTAGCGGCTTCGGTCAAGAATACCATCTTACGACCGGGAGAGCGGTGTGCTGACCCCACGCCCCTCCTGTCTGCATCCTCCACCGAAGATTTCACGGCGTTCGGATGGTCCCGGTAGGCCACTCGTGGCCTGAAGACGAAGTACTGAGCCACTCGGCCTTGATCCACTAACAGGAAAAGGAGTAATCATTACCTGTTACGGAACGCTTTCCAGGCGAAAACGTTCTCGCTTCCCGCGCCCGGGTTCTCGGTTTCGATTCCCGGCGGGGTCAGGGATTTTCTCTGCCTCGTGATGACTGGGTGTTGTGTGATGTCCTTAGGTTAGTTAGGTTTAAGTAGTTCTAAGTTCTAGGGAACTGATGACCATATATGTTAAGTCCAATAGTGCTCAGAGCCATTTGAACCAGGCGAAAACACATTGAATTTCTCTGTAGTCCTCCACGATTATTATATCTTGAAGCTTTCTGTAATTCACACTCCGTGTTCCGAAATGTTGTCAACCGCACTGTGATGTCGCGACGTATTCCAAATGTCACATCCCCCCCTCCAACCCTTCCACTATGCGGCCTTGTACCTGAGTGTGCCGGCGAATCGTCGCCACACTCTAAGCTGGCTGTTCTTTTTGTCGTACAGCCTGATGAATGGAGAGTGTTGTGCCCTTGGGAATTATTCAGCAGGCGTTGTAGTACGAAGTCGTTTCGGGAGAGGTCGTTGGGGTAGGGGGGGGGGGGGGGGGGGAGGCGACGGCAGCGCTTAATGAAGGCGGCAGCGCCGCAGTCACGACGCGCGGCAGTCTTACGGCCTCGTAACGAAGCAACGAGTGGAGTGCACTGTGCCGGCAGCCGACAACAGACACAGGCCTGCCATCGCAGCCCGCCAGATAACGAGCGGACCACCCAGCTAGCCCGCCGGCCAAAAAGTCCACCAGTGACGTCGTCCACCGTATTCAAAGTCCTCTCGTTCAGGTCTCAGGCGGATCGCTTGCAGAGGTGACCACAGTTGCCCGACTATATGGAGGCAGCCAGTTAATGATGTCACAGGTGCAACAGAAAAAGTCATTGACGGGTCGCATGGGAGGGAGACCCCCATTGGGAAACGACTTGAAGTTTCTTGGTCTGTCCGCCACTATTGTCGCTGATTCAAATAAGTATTGGAAGAAAAACCAGCATTGGCCGTAATTTGTTGTTTTATTGTCAGCAAAATCGATTTTCGGTCACTTAGCGACCATCCTCAGTGCTGTAATATACAATTAAAATTGGTAGGCACTGGTATCAAGCTATAACCACAAGGTTAGATCGATCAGTTTATGTGATCGCTCTAAGCTTGTGGTTATAGCTTGATACCAAAAATCAAATGGCTCTTAGTACTATGGGACTTCTGAGGTCATCAGTCCCCTAGCACTTAGAACTACTTAAACCTAACTAACCTGAGGACATCAAACACATCCATGCCCGAGGCAGGATTCGAACCTGCGACTGTAGCGGTCGGGCGGTTCCAGACTGAAGGGCCTAGAACCGCTCGGTCACACCGGCCGGCTAGCTTGATACTAGTGCCTACCAATTTTAATTGAATATTACAGCCCTGAGGATGCTCACTAGCTGACCGACAATCGATTTTGCTGACAATAAAACAACAAAATACGGCCAATGCTGATTTTCCTCCCAATTCTATCCACTATTTGGTCGTGGTGCACACAACACGCCATGGAGTCGCCAGTCAACAAAATAAGTCCAGTAGCACTTCTAAGGGGCACGTACATTCACATCACTATAGAACAAGCTGCATTCAGATCAAGGAGAACTTACAGCGATCAGGTACTCCCTCTCGTGTCGAAAACTGATATGAGAAGAAATCAGTAAGCGTAGCTGTGTTTTTGGATATATTAGCTGCATACGACACTGGTGAGAAGAACTTCTTTCGCAATTGAAGAGTGTTACCCCATGTTGTAAACTCTTGGACTCACTTAACAACATGCTAAGCAATAGATACTTTTAGATCTATTTTGATAATGACAGAAGCATGAATGATGGTTTACCTCAAGTATCCGTTCTGGCTCCCCTTCTTTCCAGTCTGTACACATACACGATTTACTGTAAACATATTCAAGAAAATCTTGAATAAGGCTCTAAACAACAAACAGCAAAGCTGTAATCTTGGGAAGGATGAAAAATCAACCGACCAGTTGCAAGACACAGGTTTATTAGGACCCTTGACCTAGGTTATGATAATTATAAACCTGTCTCCTTCAAAAGGAGGTATAACGGTTGTTAGATTTTCAACACAAGATGTAACAAGCGTTACATCACCTTCTGAAAAAGATAATTTTATAATCATCGAAATCCTGGTCAAAGGTTCTTCTATGAAGCAAGTGGTTTGATGATTTTGTCATCGGTTCCAAGTCTTTCTTCAAGAATATTTATTTATCAGGTTACCTTCCATTCAGAAGGCTGTTGTACGCAGCGGCTGTTATATTGACTTGTAAATAATAGATTTCAGCTATCAGTCGTCCTTTTTAAATTCTATCGGCAGATCTAGATTTCAGCTAGAAACTAGCCATTCTCAATGCACTATCATTTTTGATCAATGCATGGACGAAGCCAGACCAACAGGCATTACATGCATTGATCAAAGCTGATAGTGCATTGAGAATGGCTAGTTTCTAGCTGAAATCTAGATCTGCCAATAAAATTTAAAAAGGACGACTGGTAGCTGAAATCTACTATTTACAAATATTTATTTATGCTGATGACAGTTGTTTCCTGGCCCAGAACTCCAACTTCCTGATGCTGAAACCACTTTATCCACTGATATGGAGGTCTTGCATGTATACGACAACAAATGGTGCCTTGGCGTCAACGCTCAGAAAATGTATATGCACTTAACCTACGCAACAGATAGGCAAATTACAAACCAGAAGTCAGATTCAGAGGTGAGGTCTCGCCGCACCGCACTACACAAATGCCTAGGAATAACACTAGATATAAATCTAACTTATAACCAGCACCATTCAAAGGTGGATGCAAAATCAAAACGAAAAATAATGCTGTCCAAAAGTTGCTTGTATCTCATGGGGAGCTAATGTTCGTGTTTTATGAACCACGGCCTTAGTCCTGTCTTGTCTTGCTGATTAGTGCTGCTCGCCTCGTAGCAATCGTGCTCACATTAAGAACATAGACGTGCAAGTCAAGCAGTGCGAAAAATTACGGCATGTATTAGGGTGCAGAGAGAATGAAAGTGGTCCTGTCACACATCTTCGGGGCACTCCTGGTGTCCAAATTTTTTACAACACGAAGGGGCCGCAGACCTTAGTATTTGACTTCTCAGTCAATGCAGTCAAAGGTGAGGCCATTTATGTCGTGTATTCCGATACTCGCAAACCCATTCATCAGAAGCTATAGGCGAACTGTCTATATAGATGTCGGACATGCTGCTCTAGCGATAAAGCGCATTCATGGAAACCGAGAGGTCGCGGGATCGAATCTCGGACCACGCACTTTACAGTCTTAGTTCAACGTACCCTTCACCGCTCAACGATGTGGGTAACCACCGCAAGCAACATGTGGCTCGAATTCCACATCAAACGGTAGGTCCCCTTTCCAAGGTTGGGGCACGGGGTGGGCTTCTGATACACAAGTCGCCGAAATGGCGTCCAATTGAAAGACTTGCACCAAGCTACTGAGTCACAAGAAATTACTGTTATTACCTACATACGAGGGTTAAGTCTGCACATAACCCTCAACGGCGAGTCCCGCTCGCACTACTCCGGTTTCTTTCTGTATGCCTTTTAGTTTTGCGTAGTCCTCGTCTGAAACCCAGCAGGTACATGCAAATAACCCTGTATAGTGGGCATAAAATTTTTATCTTTTCATCGTGATATTGGATATATATATATATATATATATATATATATATATATATATATATATACAGTTTTATAATGTTGTTCTTCTTGTTGTTGTCTTCAGTCCGAAGACCTTGTTTCATGCAACTCTCCGTTCTACTCTATAGGTTGGTCCATTGATCGTGACCAGGCCAAATATCTCACGAAATAAGCGTCAAACGAAAAAACTACAAAGAACGAAACGCGTCTAGCTTGAAGGGGGAAACCAGATGGCGCTATGGTTGGCCCGTTAGATGGCGCTGCCATAGGTCAAACGGATATCAACTGCAGTTTTTTTTTTAAATAGGAACCCCAATTTTTTGTTACGTATTCGTGTAGTACGTAAAGAAACATGAACGTTTTAGTTGGACCACTTTTTTCGCTTTGTGATAGATGGCGCTGTAATAGTCACAAACATATGGCTCACAATTTTAGACGAACACTTGGTAACAGATAGGTTTTTTAAATTAAACTACAGAAGGTAGGTACGTTTGAACATTTTATTTCGGTTGTCCCAATGTGATATATGTACCTTTGTGAACATACCATTTCTGAGAACGCATGCTGTTACAGCGTGATTACCTGTACATACCACATTAATGCAATAAATGCTCAAAATGATGTCCGTCAAACTTACTGCATTTTGCAATACGTGTAACGACATACCTCTCAACAGCGAGTAGTTCGCCTTCCGTAATGTTCGCACGTGCACTCACAATGCGCTGACGCATGTTGTCAGGCGTTGTAGGTGAATCACTATGGCAAATATCCTCAACTACTGTTTAGTTTAACAGTAGCAATGTTTACAGAAATTCTGGACCTCCCGCAGTCCGTTCCTAGTGAGAAACTGCCTTTTGCAGAGATATTAATTAAGATTACGGATCTCTAGTAAATAAGGTACCAAACTACTTCTAATGATAGGCATTGCTGTCCTAGATAACCAATTCAACACGTAACGGACAGGAAGGGTCAGAAACGTTGAAAGTAAACAGATGGATAGGAGTAACTGTTATTAGGTTCATAAAGATATATACATTCCCTAGCTTTTCATATGGAAGAAAAGAGCTCGAAATTTCGGTGGACTGAGAGCAAAAACCTGTTTGCAACAGCAGCCAGCGTACCAATTTTTTTCGGCCAGTAACTTGCTTGAAATGATTTGCTCGGACTTGTGGAAATTTAAAACCCGAAAAAAGCCTATTACCTCACAAAAATAGAAAACACAAGGGATGTTTAAAAACCCGTCCAATGAGCTGACAAATATAAAACCGCTTCCATGCATAAGTGTGCCTATTTCGTCAGCCGCAGGCGACCAGTTACTGCAATTAAGTTTTGTGTGACTGACATGCTCCTAAACCTGCCTCATCACATTATATTTCCAGCGCTACCTAACTCGCCGTTCTTTTGGAGGATTCCCGGAGGATCAAAACTAAACTCTAAGGTTAATTGCTGTGCTGGCGATTCAAATGTTTGCAACAGAAATACTACAAATAAGTTCGGGAATGACATTTTTCGCATCAGGAAATCCATATTTATTTAGTTTGCTGCCTAACAAAACTTTAAAAAAAGTATAAAATTGTACTTCATGGGTCTTTACATGTAGGCTACTAACAACTACACTCCTGGAAATTGAAATAAGAACACCGTGAATTCATTGTCCCAGGAAGGGGAAACTTTATTGACACATTCCTGGGGTCAGATACATCACATGATCACACTGACAGAACCACAGGCACATAGACACAGGCAACAGAGCATGCACAATGTCGGCACTAGTACAGTGTATATCCACCTTTCGCAGCAATGCAGGCTGCTATTCTCCCATGGAGACGATCGTAGAGATGCTGGATGTAGTCCTGTGGAACGGCTTGCCATGCCATTTCCAGCTGGCGCCTCAGTTGGACCAGCGTTCGTGCTGGACGTGCAGACCGCGTGAGACGACGCTTCATCCAGTCCCAAACATGCTCAATGGGGGACAGATCCGGAGATCTTGCTGGCCAGGGTAGTTGACTTACACCTTCTAGAGCACGTTGGGTGGCACGGGATACATGCGGACGTGCATTGTCCTGTTGGAACAGCAAGTTCCCTTGCCGGTCTAGGAATGGTAGAACGATGGGTTCGATGACGGTTTGGATGTACCGTGCACTATTCAGTGTCCCCTCGACGATCACCAGTGGTGTACGGCCAGTGTAGGAGATCGCTCCCCACACCATGATGCCGGGTGTTGGCCCTGTGTGCCTCGGTCGTATGCAGTCCTGATTGTGGCGCTCACCTGCACGGCGCCAAACACGCATACGACCATCATTGGCACCAAGGCAGAAGCGACTCTCATCGCTGAAGACGACACGTCTCCATTCGTCCCTCCATTCACGCCTGTCGCGACACCACTGGAGGCGGGCTGCACGATGTTGGGGCGTGAGCGGAAGACGGCCTGACGGTGTGCGGGACCGTAGCCCAGCTTCATGGAGACGGTTGCGAATGGTCCTCGCCGATACCCCAGGAGCAACAGTGTCCCTAATTTGCTGGGCGGTGCGGTCCCCTACGGCACTGCGTAGGATCCTACGGTCTTGGCGTGCATCCGTGCGTCGCTGCGGTCCGGTCCCAGGTCGACGGGCACGTGCACCTTCCGCCGACCACTGGCGACAACATCGATGTACTGTGGAGACCTCACGCCCCACGTGTTGAGCAATTCGGCGGTACGTCCACCCGGCCTCCCGCATGCCCACTATACGCCCTCGCTCAAAGTCCGTCAACTGCACATACGGTTCACGTCCACGCTGTCGCGGCATGCTACCAGTGTTAAAGACTGCGATGGAGCTCCGTATGCCACGGCAAACTGGCTGACACTGACGGCGGCGGTGCACAAATGCTGCGCAGCTAGCGCCATTCGACGGCCAACACCGCGGTTCCTGGTGTGTCCGCTGTGCCGTGCGTGTGATCATTGCTTGTACAGCCCTCTCGCAGTGTCCGGAGCAAGTATGGTGGGTCTGACACACCGGTGTCAATGTGTTCTTTTTTCCATTTCCAGGAGTGTATGTTTGTGTATGACTAATGCTTGAAATGTTGAGCAAAGTAGTCTGCATTGTTTGACAATGCCAGTGAGAAACCAACTTTTCATAAGTATTCCCGCGTTGCCGCTATGGGGCTACAGAAATTATTTGCAACTGAGATGTAGTCCACTTTGCCTGTATACCATGATACAAGTACACCGCGGAATGTTGAAGCTCACTAGTAATGTGATATTACTAAATTTCAATGATGTAATATATCACTCTGTTCTGATTGCGATAAAACTTTTTTGGGTTCATTTTTGTGTTTTTATGCAACGTATTTCACGTCAAGTATTGTTATTATGAATTAGCTGACAAATCTGGTATAATGACGAACTGTATATCACCAATGATAAGGCAGTCTGTGCAGCAGATTTCTGGGCAGCACATGGAGTATAAAGATGCACATATTCTCTGTAATACTTGTAATATTTATGCATGATATGCTATGTACGATAAATTATATTTAATATGTTATGTTCTGGACACGTATAAATAAATAAAGCTGACAAATTCGGTGTTACCCCGGTATTTATCTATTCCAGTCTTCTGTTAGTTCATCTCCTCGTCCATCCTCTCTCTGACCATCGCCTCCCCCATCTCTCTGCCCATCTACTCCTTCTACCAATCTCTCTGTCTGCGAGCTATGTGCCGGACATTCAACATGTTGGAAGTACATCGCCATTCTGTCATGCAGTGGAACATCTTGTAGTAACATCGGTAGAACATTACGTAGGAAATCAGCATACAGTGCACCATTTAGATTGCCATCGATAAAATGGGGGCCAATTATCCTTCCTCCCATAATGCCGCACAATACATTAACCAGGCAAGATCGCTGATGTTCCACTTGTCGCAGCCATCGTGGATTTTTCGTTGCCCAGTAGTGCATATCACGCCGGTTTACGTTACCGCTGTTGGTGAATGACGCTTCCTCGCTAAATAGAACGCGCGAAAAAAATCTGTCGTCGTCCCGTAATTTCTCTTGTGCCCAGTGGCAGAACTGTACACGACGTTCAGAGTCGTAGCCATGCAATCCCTGGTGCATACAAATATGGTACGGGCGCAATCGATGTTCATGTAGCTTTTTCAACACCGACGTTTTTGAGATTCCCGATTCTTGCGCAATTTGTCTGCTACTAATGTGCGGATTAGCCCCGACAACAGCTAAAACACCTCCTTGGGCATCATCATTCGTTGCAGGTCGTGGTTGGCGTTTCACATGTGGCTGAACGCTCCCTGTTTCCTTAAATAACGTAACTATCCGGTGAACGGTCCGGACACTTGGATGATGTCGTCCAGGATACCGAGCAGCATACGTAGCACACGCCAGTTGGGCATTTTGATCACAATAGCCATACATCAACACGATATCGACGTATTCCGCAATTGGTAAACAGTCCATTTTAACACGGGTAATGTATCACGAAGCAAATACCGTCCGCACTGGCGGAATGTAAGGTGATACCACGTACTTACACATTTGTACTATTACAGCGCCATCTAGAACAAAGCGAAAAAAGTGTCCAACTAAAACATTCATATTTCAAATGTAATAAAAATTGAGGATCCTATTAAAAAAAAAAAACACAGTTGATATCCGTTTGACCTATGGCAGCGCCATCTAGCGGGCCAACCATAGAGGCATCTGGTTTCCCCCATCAAGCTAGACGAGTTTCGTTCTTTGTAGTTTTTTCGTTTGATGCTTATTTCGTGAGATATTTGGCTCGGTCACTATCAGTCGACCACCCTGTATGTTCACCGAGGAGAAGAGAGAGAGAATACTGACGCAAGGCAACTATAAGGTTTCTTCCCGCCGGTCATAGCAGCAATCCAATGTGCTTCACGACATAGTTGTTCAATCATATGAAACGGACAATTTCCAGAACCACAAGAAGGGTTAACAGCTGTTCCTGGGATTTCGGAAATAAAATTTCATGGATTGATTGTGATTGCTGGAACTTTTGGTAAGCTATCCTCATTGTCTGTGTCATCAAAGTTTCTGATTCCTCCTCCGAAGGTTGACATGGTAGATAAGCGCAAAGAAAATCAATAGGAAAAAAGGGGAACACAGTAACACAGACCTCCCCAGACAAAAATTATCTAGGAAACTGAAGAAAATGCAAAAAAGAGAAAGAAGAAAAGAAAATCTGTAAATGAAAATTATGCGTGGAACGACCAAAAGGGCCAAGCCATAATGTAAGGAAATAAGCAAATGACGACAGTTGGAGAGAGTACACTACTGGCCATTAAATTTGCTACACCAAAAAGAAATTCAGATGATAAACGGGTATTCATTGGACAAATATATTATACTAGACTCACATGTGATTACATTTTCACGCAATTTGGGTGCATAGATCCTGAGAAATCAGTACCCAGAACAACCACCTCTGGCCGTAATAACGGCCTTGATACGCCTGGGCATTGGGTCAAACAAAGCTAGGATGGTGTGTACAGGTACAGCTGCCCATGCAGCTTCAACACGATACCACAGTTTATCAAGAGTAGTGACTGGCGTATTGTGACGAGCTAGTTGCTCGGCCACCATTGACCAGACGTTTTAAAATGGTGAGAGATCTGGAGAATGTGCTGGCCAGGGCAGCAGTCGAACATTTTCTGTATCCAGAAAGGCCCGTACAGAACCTGCAACATGCGGTCGTGTATTATCCTGCTGAAATGTAGGCTTTCGTAGGGATCGAATGAAGGATAGAGCCACGGGTCGTAACATATTTGAAATGTAACGTCCACTGTTCAAAGTGGTGTCAATGCGAACAAGAGGTGACCGAGACGTGTAACCAATGGCACCCCATACCGTCACGCCGGGTGATACGCCAGTATCGCGATGACGAATACACGCTTCCAATGTGCGTTCACGGCGATGTCACCAAACACGGATGCGACCATCATGATGCTGTAAGGAGAACCTGAATTCATCCGAAAAAATGACGTTTTGCCGTTCGTGCACCCAGGTTCGTCGTTGAGTACACTATCGCAGGCGCTCCTGTCTGTGATGCAGCGTCAAGGTCAACCGCAGCCATGGTCTCCGAGCTGATAGTCCATGCTGCTGCAAACGTCGTCGAACTGTTCGTGCAGATGGTTTTTGTCTTGCAAACAGCCGGCCGAAGTGGCCGTGCGGTTAAAGGCGCTGCAGTCTGGAACCGCAAGACCGCTACGGTCGCAGGTTCGAATCCTGCCTCGGGCATGGATGTTTGTGATGTCCTTAGGTTAGTTAGGTTTCACTAGTTCTAAGTTCTAGGGGACTAATGACCACAGATGTTGAGTCCCATAGTGCTCAGAGCCATTTGAACCATTTTTGTCTTGCAAACTCACAATCTATTGACTCAGGGATCGAGACGTGGCTGCACGATCCGTTACAGCGGCGGATAAGATGCCAGTTATCTCGACTGCTAGTGATACGAGGCCGTTGGGATCCAGCACGGCGTTCCTTATTACCCTCCTGAACTCTCCGATTCCATATTCTGCTAACAGTCATTGGATCTCGACCAACGCGAGCAGCAATGTCGGGACACGATAAACCGCAATCGCGATAGGACACAATCCGACCTTTATCAAAGTTGGAAACGTGATGGTACGCATTTCTCCTCCTTACACGAGGCATCACAACAACGTTTCACCAGGTAACGCCGGTCAACTGCTGTTTGTGTATGAGAAATCGGTTGGAAACTTTCCTCGTGTCAGCACGTTGTAGGTGTCGCCACCGGCGCCAACCTTGTGTGAATGCTCTGAAAAGCTAATCATTTGCATGTCACAGCATCTTCTTCCTGTCGGTTAAATTTCGCGTCTGTAGCACCTCATCTTCGTGGTGCAGAAATTTTAATGTCCAGTAGTGTAGATCGATTGGAAGAAGAAACTAGATTCCTCGACTTCTTGAGGCGAAGAAGACCGAGAGGAAGTGTATATATTTTCTAATAGGATGTATTTAGACTCCTTATCGGAGACGCCAAAATGGAAAATATTGAAATAAACGATATCGGAATTGAAAAACAACTGCTATCACTTAGTAGCGGAAAAGCATCCGGACCAGACGAGATACCCTTAAGATTCTACAGTGATTATGCTAAAGAACTTGCCCCCTTTCTATCAGCAATTTATCGTAGATCGCTGGAAGAACGTAAAGTACCTAGCGACTGGAAGAAAGCGCAGGTCGTTCCCATTTTCAAGAAGGGTCATAAATCAGATGCGAATAATTATAGGCCTATTTCGCTTACGTCAATCTGTTGTAGAATAATGGAACATGTTTTGTGTTCTCGTATTATGACGTTCTTAGATAATACAAATCTCCTTCATCATAACCAACATGGATTCCGCAAACAGAGATCATGTAAAACTCAGCTCGCCCTATTTGCCCAAGAAATTCACAGTGCCGTAGACACTGGCGAGCAGATTGATGCCGTATTCCTGGACTTCAGGAAGGCATTTGATACGGTTCCGCACTTACGTTTAGTGAAAAAAATACGAGCTTACGGAATATCGGACCAGGTTTGTGATTGGATTCAGGATTTCCTAGAAGAAAGAACACAACATGTCATTCTTAACGGTTCAAAATCTGCAGATGTAGAGGTAATTTCGGGAGTGCCGCAGGGAAGCGTGATAGGACCTTTATTGTTTACAATATACATAAATGACTTAGTTGACAACATCGGTAGCTCCGTGAGGCTATTTGCAGATGACACGGTTGTCTACAAGAAAGTAGCAACATCAGAAGACTCGTACGTACTCCAGGAGGACCTGCAGAGGATTAATGCATGGTGCGACAGCTGGCAGCTTTCCCTAAACGTAGATAAATGTAATATAATGCGCATACATAGGGGCAGAAATCCATTCCAGTACGATTATGCCATAGGTGGTAAATCATTGGAAGCGGTAACGACCGTAAAATACTTAGGAGTTACTATCCGGAGCGATCTGAAGTGGAATGATCACATAAAACAAATAGTGGGAAAAGCAGGCGCCAGGTTGAGATTCATAGGAAGAATTCTAAGAAAATGTGACTCATCGACGAAAGAAGTAGCTTACAAAACGCTTGTTCGTCCGATTCTTGAGTATTGCTCATCAGTATGGGACCCTTACCAGGTTGGATTAATAGAAGAGATAGACATGATCCAGCGAAAAGCAGCGTTATTCGTCATGGGGACATTTAGTCAGCGCGAGAGCGTTACGGAGATGCTGAACAAGCTCCAGTGGCGGACACTTCAAGAAAGGCGTTACGCAATACGGAGAGGTTTATTATCGAAATTACGAGAGAGCACATTCCGGGAAGAGATGGGCAACATATTACTACCGCCCACATATATCTCGCGTAATGATCACAACGAAAAGATCCGAGAAATTAAAGCAAATACGGAGACTTACAAGCAGTCGTTCTTCCCACGCACAATTCGTGAATGGAACAGGGAAGGGGGGATCAGATAGTGGTACAATAAGTACCCTCCGCCACACACCGTAAGGTGGCTCGCGGAGTATAGATGTAGATGTAGATGGATGGATCCAGCGTCCACCTTGCCGTAGCTAGGTTTATGAGCAAGATTCCAATGCTGAGGAAGAAGGCGTGCCCAGAAAGTAATGCAACGCATTTTTTTTTCTTCAACAGTTCTGTATTGAACATAATGAGAACTACACGAAAGAATGGTGTTTTATCTACACACCCTATTTTTCCACGTAATCTCCATCTCATTCTATGGCCTTCCTCCAGCGCGAACCAAGGTCGTGTATGCCCTGTCGGTACCAATTCCTGTCCTGGTGTCGGAGCCAGTGCTTCAGTGTGTGAATCACATCCTCATCGTCCTCAAAACGTTTTCCACGAATGACATCCTTTAATGGCCCAAACAAGTGGAAGTCCAAGGGGGCAGGTGTGACAGCCGTGGATGGTCTCCACAACCGCTGCAAATCGCGGAGCTCTGCCGAACCGCCTTCTGATGACCTCACCCTCCGTGTCCAACGTCTAACTACACTTCTGTCGGCAACAGATGCTCCATAAACTTTTAACAAGCGTTTGTGAATATTTCCCACAGTTTCTTTCTCTGTAGTGAGAAATTCAATGACGACACATTGCTTGTAATGTACATCACCTACAGACGCCACTTTCAAACTATCCAGCAGCTACGCTATTTGTTGGAAACGACGGAAACTTGGCGCGCTTACTCAAGAGACTTCAAATAATACATACGTAACGTTTCGCATTCGTAGCATTGTTTTCGGCTGGGGAAAAAAATGCTGTGCATTACTTTCTGGGAAACCCTCGTACTTCCTCTGCGATTAATAACCTTTGTTTTTGCTTTTTTATTAAGACCAATTATTGAGAACCTGTTGATGAGAAATGTAATATTTTGAGGATTAAGTTGTTTTTATCAAAAACCAGTGTTGCTACTTAAAATTGCTACTTAAAACAGACTTGTGGTACTCTTTGGGTGTTATGCACCTAAAGAGGTTGTCATTTCTTTGCTGAGATGGTTTACTTTTAAGCTCAAATCGATCTAGTAAAATGTTCCTGATTTTGTAAGAGATCTGAATAACCTTAATTTACGAACCTATCGATCATTCAAAATAAATTTCATGAGTTAAATTTAAGATACCTGGTTTATCCTGGTCTGCCCTACTTTCCCTATCTATAGCATACTCCGTGGTTGTCTAGTCCCGAGACGGTGGAGCACATCTCGTGCAGAGGGTCTTGAATTTCCATTTTATGAGTGGCAACGCCAGTCTTTACAGAACCACAAGAGTTGCTCATGAAGTGAGGGATTCGTGGTAATGCGATTTGTAGTGTTGTGTTTGAGCCGTGGTAAAAATTGCGTTTGGAAGAGCGCGCCGCAGCGCGTAGTGCGAAGCAGTCGCCCTCCGTTTCTGGCGGTGGCGCCGCTGTGGCAATCGCAGCTTTGGTGTCTCCCTCTGGTGGGAAAGGGGAAAGGTTGCCTGTTCACGTGCATTTAAGGGGCGCTATGAGCTCGCCAGTTGGTCAGTCTCTCGCCCCCAGCTTGCTAGTTTGTCTCTCGTCCGCATTTGTTAGGCAGTTAGTGTCTGTCTGTCGTTTGGATCAACCTTTAAAGCCGGCAAAAAGAGTATCTTTCCACTCCGCCAGTAAGAGAACTCAGCGAGTGGTCCCCGGTCGGGGCTTAGTTCCCGCATCTGAGTCTGCGCGTTGGGGCGCCAGCCTGCTCGAGTTGCTCAGGCAATGGTCATGGGTGGTTGAATCGATCGGTTGGTTGGTCGTGCACTGAGACACATGAAGACTTGTCCGTCTTGAGCGTCGGCGCATGTTAGGTCGCCACGTGAGTCCAGTGGGCCGCGGCGTATAGCGAGGGGTAGTGGCTTCGCGGTTGACACGAGAGCAACAGGAGTCAACCCACGACATCAGTCTGGCCGGTGCGAGCTGCGACGCCGTGAGACGGGAGATCGGCGCGCCTTCCTGCGTCCGTTGAAGCGGCTGGCAGAAAGCGGCTGGCAGCTGACGGTTGGGGAGAGCGATTTGAAGATGCTGCGCCAGGTCTTCTCGAGAAATCGCAGTTTATTAGAAGTTAAGTGATTGGTGATATGTTGTTTGATTTACTCTTGTTAAATTCTACTTGTTTTCCTGGTGAGGTCACCAACCGTTTTGCTTTGGGGTCGTCCCACCATTCTTCTCCGTTTGCTCACCCGCGGGAAGGTGGTTGTTTATAAATTGGATGATCCGTTTTTCCCTTGTGGAGTAGGGGCGGGTTAGAGCAACCTGCGGTTCGGGTTGTTCGGTAATCTCCCTATTTATTTACCGTACGTTAGTGGCTGCCTCTGTCATGTTTGTCGGATTCAGTGTGTTAACGAATTTATTGTTTGAAGTGTAACGGCTTAATTCCTGGTATATGTTATCTTGCCTATCATATTGAGAGGCGGTGTATGTGTACTGTAGAGCATGTTTGGCCAACCTTGTATAATTTTATGTAAGATTGCATTTAATGGGCTTTTATTTAAATGGTCATTTTAATATATAAAGTTGCCACCCTTCTACCGTAAGACTTTTCTTAGAAGTTAAAATCAAGTTGCACCGTCGGTGGCAAGTTAATCTTTTAATTTTAGTGTTTTACACCATTTCCATCCCTCCTACGGGGTGCATAGTTTGTGTGCTCGTGTGAATTGTTAAAACTTTTACTTTAAGGTAATCTGGTGTTGCAGATTTGCACCTGTGAAGTCTTTCAGAGGTTGTTGTGAGCGGTCGTGACTACGGCCATGTCAAAAGGGAGCGGCAAGGTTCTCTGCCCGAAAGCTCATATAGTCAAAACTTGTTTCTTTCTGCCTCTGAATAAATTGTAACTTTGATACTTAGAGGGTACTTTCTGATTATAATTTTAAATCTGTTTCCTTTAAAAAATGCTTTCAGGCACTATTAAAGTGAATAAAATTCCCATTTGTTAAAAGGAATCTGGTTATGATTTCATCAGTTACTCCCTGGCAACTACTTCCATGCTTATATAGTGTGATTAAATGTGTTAATGTTCTTGATGGATCGCTAGTAAATAAAATAAGTTCTTAAGAATATTCTTTGAAAATAAATCACGGTTCAGTGTAGATTTAACAAACAAGTGTTTTTCGAAAGCATGCCATTGCCGCTATCGGGAGACATGCAGCTCAAAGAATGGTACCACCTAGGATTCGACTTTGATAACATACCTACAGAGGTTATGAAGAGCTGTATGTTGGTTTCTCCAGTGGAGATATTTCTTAAATGTCCTGGTATGTTGTGGTAGATGCAGTTCTTGTGTGCTCTGATTGTTTATTTCCATCTACTTTTCCCCTTTGTGAGCCAGAAGTGGGGAATTCCTGATGTACCTCGTAATCAGATTCGGCATACCCTCCAGGTATTCACAAGGTCGTCTGAGGCGAGGCAGGAGCGAGGCGCGGGCCCGCATAGCGCTGTGGTCCGCTGTGTCTGCCGGCACGTGTCAGCTGAGCCATCAAGGGCCCTCTTGTGCGGCCGTCTGGCGACACGGAGGGCTCCACTGCTGTGCCGTGGCTGCCAGCACGTACCGCTCAAACCCCTCCCTCTGATCAACAGACGATGCTTTCGAAACAGGAGGGCGAACGCAAAAGACATCCGAAGGAGCAATGTGAACGTCTTAGAAGAGCGACAGGGCGCCAGTTAGATCTAGATAAAAACACAGACGAAGTACTTAAGTCACAGAAATAAAATAATACTGAGTGTATAAATTTTACGTACTTAGTGCCTCACAGTTTATATTTAAAAAGACACACTGGAACGTAAATTATTGTAAACAAAAAGAAATATACTGAAAATAAACTTATTTCATTAAAATTTTCAGCCTCGGGTCACACAAACGGCGCCATAAAAGGTTTCGACTCCTTAGAAACTCATCAGGTGATCGCTAAGAATAAAAAGAGATAAGTCCTCCGCTATGATAATCATGATGTTCTTGTTGTGGTCTTCAGTCCAGAGACTGGTTTGATGCAGCTCTCCATGCTACTCTATCCTGTGCAAGCTTCTTCATCTCCCAGCACCTACTGCAAACTACATCCTTCTGAATCTGTTTAGTGTATTCTTCTCTTGGTCTCCCTCTACGATATTTACCCTCCACGCTGCCCTCCAATACTAAATTGGTGATTCCTTGATGCCTCAGAATATGCCCTACCAACCGATCCCTTCTTCTAGTCAAGTTGTGCCACAAATTTCTCTTCTCTCCAATTCTATTGAATACCTCCTCATTGGTTATTTGATCTACCCATCTAATCTTCAGCATTCTTCTGTAGCACCACATTTCTAAACCTTCTATTCTCTTCTTGTCCAAACTATTTATCGTCCACGTTTCACTTCCATACATGGCTACACTCTATACAAATTCTTTCAGAAACGACTTCCTGACACTTAAATCTATACTCGAAGTTAACAAATTTCTCTTCTTCAGAAACGCTTTCCTTGCCATTGCCAGCCTACATTCTATATCCTATCTACTTCGAACATCATCAGTTGTTTTTCTCCCCAAATAGCAAAACTCCTTAACTACTTTAACACTCTCATTTCCTAATCTAATTCCCTCAGCATCACCTGATTTAATTCGACTACCTTCCATTATCCTCGTTTTGCTTCTGTTAATGTTCATCTTATATCCTTCTTTCAAGACACTGTCCATTCCGTTAATTTGCTCTTCCAGGTCCTTTGCTGTCTCCGACAGAATTACAATGTCATCGGCGAACCTCAAAGTTTTTATTTCTTCTCAATGGATTTTAATTCCTACTCCAAATTTTTCTTTTGTTTCCTTTACTGCTTGCTCAATATACAGATTGATTGACATCGTCGACTCTTACAAATGCCATCTGGTTTCTGAACAAATTGTAAATAGCCTTTCGCTCCCTGTATTTTACCCCTGCCACCTTTAGAATTTGAAAGAGACTATTCGAGTCAACATTGTCAAAAGCTTTCTCTGAGTCTACAAATGCTAGAAACGTAGGTTTGCCTTTCCTTAATCTATTCTCTAAGATAAGTCATAGGGTCAGTATTGCCTCACTTGTTCCAACATTTCTACGGAATCCAAACTGATCTTCCCCGAGGTCGGCTTCTGCCAGTTTCTCCACTCCAAGAGGACGCCACCATCATTTATCCATACAGTAAAGCTGCATGCCCTCGGGAAAAATTACGGCCGTAGTTTCCCCTTAGTTTCATCCGTTCGCAGTACCAGCACAGCAAGGCCGTTTTGGTTAGTGTTACAAGGCCAGATCAGTCAATCATCCAGACTGTTGCCCCTGCAACTACTGAAAAGGCTGCTGCCCCTCTTCAGGAACCACACGTTTGTCTGGCCTCTCAACAGATACCCCTCCGTTGCGGTTGCACCTACGGTACGGCTATCTGTATCGCTGAGGCACGGAAGCTTCCCTACCAACGGCAAGGTCCATGGTTCATGGAGGGGGGGGGGGGCATGATAATCATTAAATATTGCATAAAGGAAGAGTAGTTCAAAATGATCACTAAGGCAGTTGTGTGTAACAGAAAATGTGTCATCAGTACAAAATTTTGTTGGCCAAACGGACAGATCTTTTGATGTCCGTTTTAGACCGTATTGTCCCGTAGGTAGTAACGTAACATTTTATAGGTATTTGTATAAAATGTGGAAATACAGAAGGACTCGTTGATATCAGTCATTATAATGTTAAAGAACGTAGTTGGGGTACTCCTTGTTGTGGAACATTAAAACGTTGTATTCAAGTTATTAACTCCTTTAGAGCTTGAAATTCTTTCTTGTTCTTCTCAATTGTTGCTTTGGCCTTGGAAACCACATGCGTTCTTTACCTCTTCCACCAGTCATTTCTGTTCCTAGTGTCCTTGGTGCATTCTTCTTTCCTCAGCTTCTTCGTCTCCGTATCCTTATTTATATCATCCTTCCGCCTTGTCCGTGGTGTTCCTCTGCCCTTTCTGCCCTCCATGGATTCCTAAGATGCTACAAATTTTAAAAAAAGACGCCCACTTCAATGTTATGTGAACAAAACATTTTCGAAGCATTTTCTGCCTTATTCGGATGTCTCTTACCCCTCTTTTACTGTTTTCGGTGTTGGAGTATCTTTTACAGCCAGCTCGCCCTTTTTTAGCTGTAGCTTGCCTCAACAGATGTTTTATATTTGCTACTGACTGTGTGATCTACGTTCGTGACCGCCGACCACGGCCTTGTCCCTCGCACATCGTGAATGTAGGCGAGCGTCATCTAAAGCTTTTACTGTATGTCTGACTTAGTTACGTAATTTTTACTTCAAATACGTTTTACCCTAGAATCATCTTCGTATTATACTAGCTACCTGCTCCAGCTTCGCAAGGATAGTAGCCTCTAGCGCAGCAGTAATAAATTATGTAAATGAATGCATGCTGTCTTTCTCTCTTCTCCTGCTGTCTCTTTTTTTCTTTTCATACTTTACTAGAAACCTTATTGTGCTTTCAAGAGTATTTCTGCTTCATTTAGAAACATGTACGGAATGAATTCGGGTTGATGTAGACCGAAGAGTCCGTAAAGCGCAAAGCGAGTGCAGTGGGGTTGAGCCTTTTTGTGTATCCATTCATAAGCAGTCCGATGATCTTTGTTGTGATAGTGTGTCAAATGTGTCGTTGAAGTACAGAAAAAAATAACAAGAGCCCTAACGTCTATTGAGGTACACCTAATATTATGTATCTCTCATCTTTCGCGTTCACTTAATTATTCACCGGTATCGATGCCTATGAGTGAAGTCATTTCTGAGCAGTTCATGTAAACGTTGATTTAGCATCTTGGTTGTGTTAACCTCGGTGCTACTTTCTGCTATTAGACATTTTCAAGCAGCAAATACGACGTGATCAAATGTCGAGAGAGTCTTGGCAAAGAGCTTTCTATCCCACGCCAGTATGGTCAAACATAATATTGTTTTCACCTTCTGTGTTAGCGTAATAACTGTACAGGAAATTTCCCACTGGTTTGTGTTTTGAGTCTGCAGATAATATACGAGTTTGTCGTTACAATGGTAATCGGTAGAACTTCCTTGTGTCAGGAAAGTGACGTATTTGAATAGCTAATAACGATGAGGAAAATGTCATTTGAATAGCTAATAACGATGAGACTAGTAATGCGTAAACTATGGTTGATCCCACAACGGATAGGTTGCGTCTGTACGTGTCTGTCACGCTATATTTGTTTTGCCTGCAGCCTAATCGTAACGATGTAGGAGTATCTGAGTGATGGTTACCAATTAGTTCCGTGTGAAATTATAAAATGGAGTAGCTTGGAAGCGCGTTTAGCTAGGACAAGAGATGCGCTCTGCCAAAACTATAGTTAATTGGTTTTAGTATACTACATTTACTTATTAGCCAAAACATTACGACCACTGCCCATCACGATGTTGCACTCTGCCTGCTGGCTCTAAGGGCACGTGATACGGTAACACAAGTACACTACAGACCATTAAAATTGCTACACCAAGAAGAAATGCAGATTATAAACGGGTATTCATTGGATAAATATATTATACTAGAACTGACATTTGATTACATTTTTACGCAATTTGGGTGCATAGATCCTGAGAAATCAGTACCCAGAACAACCACCTCTAGCCGTAATAACGGCCTTGATACTTCTGGGCATTGAGTCAAACAGAGCTTGGATGGTGTGTACAGGTATAGCTGCCCATGCAGCTTCAACACGATACCACAGTTCATCAAGAGTAGTGACTGGCGTATTGTGACGAGCCAGTTGCTCGGCCACCATTGACCAGACGTTTTCAATTGGTGAGAGATCTGGAGAATGTGCTGGCCACGGCAGCAGTAGAACATTCTCTGTATCCAAAAAGGCCCGGACAGGACCTGCAACATGCAGTCGTGCATTATCCGGCTGAAATGTAGGGTTTCGAAGGCATCGAATGAAGGGTAGAGCCGCGGGTCGTAACACATCTGAAATGTAACGTCCACTGTTCAAAGTGCTGTCAATGCGAACAAGAGGTGACCGAGACGTGTAACCAATGGCACCCCATACCAGAAAGAAAAAGTCAAGGGGCGTAATGTCTGGAGAGGGGAGTAATGTCCGGATCGGTAGATTGGAAGGAACGGTCCAACACCCTGGTAACCCCCCCCCCCCCCCTCCAGACATTATGCCCCTTGACTTTTTTTCTGGAGCTATATCAAGGACAGAGTCTTCGTCACACCATTTGCTGACATCGACGAACTGAAGGCTAGGATACAAGCTGCTGTGGGTACTGTGACAGAACACACGTTACGAAACACCTGGCGGGAACTGGAATACCGCCTCGACGTTCTACGAGCTACTAATGGAGCACACGTTGAGGTGTTTACTAACGTAAGTAGTCTTAAAAAAAAACTAGTAACACTAACCTATGTAACGGCATCAAATATAAATTATTATGACAAACGGTTATCCTGTTATAAATTTTTCCAGTCAGGGCAAGACTTCGTGCTCACCCTGCATATTTGACATCTTTACAGAGTATAAACTGTATTTTATAAGTAACAAAAATTATTTGATCACGTAACTTCTGCCCTTTTATGTGACCAATACAAATACAGTTTACGTGCACAGACACAAAAAAATACGTATGATAATTGTCGTTATTTTCTATGCAAGAGAACGTTCTTCAAAACCTTTTATTATTAAAAATGCGAAAGTTTTTTTTTTTTTTAAATAAGTTCGAAGAAGGTTTGGAGCAATGTTTGACATATTTTTCTTTTGCGTTTTCTTTTATTTTCACCTTTTTGTCGAGTAAATTTCGTTTTCTAGCGTTTGTAATAAATATGCATTGTTTTATTAATTTTTACTGCAGTATCGTCTGTTTCACATTACAAATCAACAAATGTCAAATAAGACCTGAATTACACACTGACAGTTTGAATTATAAATACTGTTTACCTTCAAGTAGCAGACGTTGACTATGTAGAACAGAAATGATCCGTAGGCTACCCAGACGTTTACATGTCGTCACTCATGTTGTTGACGGTTCACCGCTTCCAGTTTTCAAGACAATCTAGTGAGAGCCCGATCGCATACCTGCAGATCCATTAGGTATGCAACACACCTAACGTACAGGTAGCGTGGGTACTACCTCAACTGACCAAAGGTACTAGGAAAACTATCGTAGTCTCCGCTTACTTGTGCTAGTCTACGGCAGCGTACGAAAGTTTTACAGCTATAGCTAAAACACTGATTCAGGTATCATTATGAAGAACTTGTGGAACAGCACGAGGACTCAAAGTATGGCAATAAAAGTATTCGGCGGAGTATGAGTGAAAATCGGTATTAAATTGAAAATAAGTATGTTGTCAAATATGACTAGTAAATACGCTGGGAATCACCGAAAATGCAAGTCAGAGGAAAATGGTGTGAAAAGGAATCCAAAAAGCTTAGAAGTCCAGTGTCTAGCGAATGCGAGAGCTGTAGCAGCCTCGAAAAGGAAATGAAAACAGGGCACAAAGAGAGTACGTAGCTGGCCCATCGCGCATACAGAGCATAGCGTCAGTGCAAGCGATTGCGGGTCTTGTACAGGCGTCTTTGGAAGGCAGTACAGAAAATGCTGCTAATACAGACGAGATGGCAGCGTGACAGCGCCAGACGAGTGTGTATCGCGGCCACCAGATACTGACGTGCTGACAAATGCCGTAAACCTGTGATTTGTCGGGTCTATATTCATTACAGTACTCTGTGTAACCATTGTAATAAAGAGATGGATAGTTAAATTAACCAATACGAAATACTGCCTTACTGGATGTCACTTACAAAATCTTATCGAGCTGCCTATTAAACAGGCTAATACCAATAACAGAAGAACTGATTGGGGACTACCAATGCGGTTCCCGCAGGAACAGATCCACATCAGATCACTTATTCACCCTAAGACAAGTAACTGAGAAGGCGTGGGAATTCAATGTAGATGTCCACATATTATTCCTAGATTTTAAAAAGAGACACCATAGTAAATTATGCTAGCGCAATATTAATGAGCATTCCTTACAGTTGAATACCATACAAAGCCGTAAATTCCGTACTAAAAGTAGCCATGTAGCAAATATTATTTCTGCAAAAGGAATAATCGGGGAGTCGCTTGACATTTCAAAGCGGCATCGCCACTACTCGACGATGTTGGTAGGAATGGGTGAAACATGGCCAGACACAGCCTTGTGTTTACTTGACATTTTTTCTTGTTTTGGTCCATACTAGATCCTCAGAAAGTTGCATAACCCGCATTCTTAGTTACAACAGTACCAGTATATGTGTTTCACTGTCGGAGATATCAGAACTATTTTCGCTTCTAACTTTCGGCTCGGTCATTTTGAAACATACCCTTAGAAAAATTAAGAAAGACAATGCTGGTAAACCTCTTATGTTATTTTATTTCCGGCCGCTGTTGTCCAGCGGTTCTAGGCGCTCAGTCCGGAGCCGCGCGACTGCTACGGTCGCAGGTTCGAATCCTGCCTCGGGCATGGATGTGTGTGCTGTCCTTAGGTTAGTTGGGTTTAAGTAGTTCTAAGTTCCAGGGGACTGATGACCTCAGATGTTAAGTCCCATAGTGCTCAGAACCATTTGAGCCAATTTTTTTCAAAAGTCATCATGACATCCAGTCCTACAAATTTCGTTTTTCTAGCGGACACATGTCCAGATCGTCCGCTCTCAAAACTGTGCCATCTCTCTTCCCACATTCACCACTACTGGCGGCTCACCTCCAACTGCGCAACGCAACGCGCTGTTGACATCCAACTGCCCAACACTAGAATAGCAAATATTCCAACAATGCAAATCAGCCACAGACTGCACACAGCAGAGTCAGTGATTTTCATGTGGCGTTACCAACATAAAAACCTAAATAGCCTACTTACAATTTCAGAACGACTGAACCTTTCTTCAGATTTATACATTTACCCTTCTCCATCATCCCTGAAAATTTGTAAGGCATCACGGGATCACTCTGTATGATTTATTACCAATAAGCCAGACAAGTCGTGCAAATGTAGATAAGGAGGCAGGTGTGGCCGAGCGGATCTAGGCGCTTCAGTCGGGAAACGCGTGACCTCTACGGTCGCAGGTTCGAATCCTGCCTCGGGCATGGATGTCTGTGATGTCCTTAGGTTAGGTATAAGTACACTACTGGCCATTAAAATTCCTACACCACGAAGATGACGTGCTACAGACGTAAAATTTAACCGACAGGAAGAAGATGCTGTGATACGCAAATGATTAGCTTTTCAGACCATTCACACAAAGTTGGCGCCGGTGGTGACACCTACAACGTGCTGACACGAGGGAAGTTTCCCACCGATTTCTCATACACACACGCCGGTCAACTGACCGGCGTTGCCTCTTGAAACGTTGTTGTGATGCCTCGTGTAAGGAGGAGGAATGCGTACCATCACATTTCCGACTTTGATAAAGGTCGGATTGTAGCCTATCGCGATTGCGGTTTATCGTATCGCGACACTGCTGCTCGCGTTGGTCGAGATCCAATGGCTGTTGGCAGAATATGGAATCGGTGCGTTCAGGAGGGTAATACGGAACGCCGTGCTCGATCCCAACGGCCTCATATCACTAGCAGTCGAGATGACAGCTATCTTATCCGCATGGCTGTAACAGATCGTGCAGCCACGTTTGATCCCTGAGTCAAAAGATGGGGACGTTTGCATGACAACAACCATCTGCACGAACAGTTCGACAACGTTTGCAGCAGCATGGGCTATCAGCTCGGAGACCATGGCTGCGGTTACCCTTGACGCTGCATCACAGACAGGAGCGCCTGCGATGGTGTACTCAACGACGAACCTGGGTGCACGAATGGCAAAACGTCATTTTTTCGGATGAATCCAGGTTCTGTTTACAGCATCATGATGGTCGCATCCGTGTTTGGTGACATTGCCGTGAACGCACACTGGAAGCGTGTATTCGTCATCGCCATACTGACTTATCACCCAGGGTGATGGTAAGGGGTGCCATTGGTTACACGTCTCTGTCACCTCTTGTTCGCATTGACGGCTGAACGGTGGACGTTACATTTAAGATGTGTTACGACCTATGGCTCTACCCTTCATTCGATCCCTGCGAAACCCTACATTTCAGCGGGATAATGCACGACCACATGTTGCAGGTCGTGTACGGGCCTTTCTGGATACAGAAAATGTTCGACTGCTGCCCTGGCCAGCACATTCTCCAGATCACTCACCAATTGTAAACGTCTGGTCAATGGTGGCCGAGAAACTGGCTCGTCACAGTACGCCAGTCACTACTGTTGATGAACTGTGGTATCGTGCTGAAGTGCCGGCCGCGGTGGTCTAGCGGTTCTAGGCGCGCAGTCCGGAACCGCGGGACAGCTACGGTCGCAGGTTCGAATCCTGCCTCGGGCATGGATGTGTGTGATGTCCTTAGGTTAGTTAGGTTTAAGTAGTTCTAAGTTCTGGGGGACTGATGACCACAGAAGTTAAGTCCCATAGTGCTCAGAGCCATTTTAGAGCCGTGCTGAAGCTGAATGGGCAGCTGTACCTGTACACGCCATCCAAGTTCTGTTTGACTCAATGCCCAGGCGTATCAAGGCCGTTATTACGGCCAGAGGTGGTTGTTCTGGGTACTGATTTCTCAAGATCTATGCACCCAAATTGCGTGAAAATGTAATCACATGTGAGTTCTAGTATATTTGTCCAATGAATACCCGTTTATCATCTGCATTTCTTCTTGGTGTAGCAATTTTAATGGCCAGTAGTGTAGTGTAGATGTTAAGTCCCATAGCGCTCACAGCCATTTGAACCATTTGAGCTGTAGATACTTAGTGTTTAACCCTTACGAAGCCGCGGCAGGTCGCTAGTTAAGATATAGTCATTATTAATTTTTTTCCTTAATGGCCCCTCTTACATAATTCAGAACAGAATACCCTAACCCCTTGAAGGTGCCGGTGCCGGTAAGTCGGGAAGTTCAGTCTCGCTGCTGACGCCGCACTGTGCACTCCCTGGCGCAGTGTTTACAGCGCAGCCCCGTGTCGTGCGGGCGTCTGGTTGCGCGACCCCCTGAACTGGCGGCGGGCGCGCAGACACGATAAGCCGGTAGCGCGGCAGGCTGAAGGTCGCCGGCGGGTCATTGACTCTGCGCTGTGTCAGTGTGTCAGCCGCGGCCGGCTGCCGCTCTGCCAATGCAAGCGCCGCACCGCACCACGTCTTCCAGCGCCTGCGCGCCGTTCTGTACAGGTCCTCCCCCGGCTGCCAGCCTATTATCCTGTACTGTTACACACTGTTTACTGTCACTTTCACGACACGCGCCCATACAGGCGGTAGATTCAAATGGTTCAAATGGCTCTGAGCACTATGGGACTTAACAGCTGTCGTCATCAGTCCCCTAGAACTTAGAACTACTTAAACCTAACTAACCTAAGGACATCACACACATCCATGCCATAGGCAGGATTCGAACCTGCGACCGTAGCAGACGCGCGGTTCTGGACTGCGCGCCTAGAACCGCGAGACCACCGCGGCCGGCCAGACGGTAGAGTAGTCAGCTCTGTATGCTTGCTTTTAGCCCACTTGTGGTTCCTGCGACATCTCCGAACTCCCCGTCTTGGTGTCACTATTCGCCAGCATCCTCCACTGCCCAATTAAGCGAAACCTCGTCACTTTGTTTTCAGGCAGAAGTGGACTATGCCAGCGGAAAAAGAGTGAGCACAACAGATCGCAAGTATAATCGAGGACTCAACAGCGTTGTCGCTATATACGCAACCGTTGGATATGACGATCATGATGATGATACAATCGTAGGCGTACGCGGCCGTTGTCACAGCCAATAAAATTCTTCTGGGTTTGAGGCCGCGTTGTCATCTGTAAAATTCCGACGTTTCGGCTACTGTTGCAAGGCGCCTTCCTCAGGGTGTGTTGCTAACTGCTGAATTAGCACTACTTTGTATATACCGGGAGATAAAAGTCAGTTCAAAGAAAGGTAGCACGTTTTGAATTACCGCGAAATATGGGAGAGAGTGTCACAGAAATGACACAGGATTTCGGCTGGACATCACTAAAAGAAAGGCGTTTGCCGTTGTGACGGAATCTTCTCACGAAATTCCAAAAACCAAGTTTCTCCTCCGAATGCGAAAATACCGGGTGATCAAAAAGTCAGTATAAATTTGAAAGCTTGATAAACCACAGAATAATTTAAATAGAGAGGTGAAAATTGACACACATCCTTGGAATGACAAAGGGTTTTATTAGAACAAAAAAAAAAAAAAAAAACAAAGTTCACAAAATGTCCGACAGATAACGCTGGACAGCAAAACGTCAGTGACTGCGCATGACTATCGTGTATAAAAGGAGCTGTAATGAGAGAGAGAATCAGATGCGCCAGCAGTCGCAGCATGTTGACGTTACCTGAATAGGCGCTTTTAGTGAAGCTCTATTATCAGAATGCGGAATGTGCTAGTTCAGCGTTACGATCCTATCGCCATAGGAAGGGGATTCGAACGGGTAAAAGTCCGTTGACAAATGCAGCTGCGGCGAGAATGATTTCGAAGTTCGAAGCCACGGGTTATTTAGACGATAGACCCCGTATTGGCCGACCGAGCACAAGGCGTAATGCTGCCGAGACAGTTCAGGAAGAAATGGAGACTGTAGCGGGTTCGTCTATGCACGGGGAAGTCTGCGCTCGTGCAGTCGCACGTCGCACCGGCATTTCATACACTACTGTTTGGTTGGCACGTAGGCGTACCCTCCGATGCTATCGGTACAAAATCCAGCGGCATCATGAACTGTTACCTGGCGATTTAGTGAAGCGGAGGGCATTTGCGGTGTGGATGTTTCAAAAGATGGCGGAAGATGACGATTGGTCGAGTAAGGTGTTGTGGACCGACGAAGCTCATTTCACGCTCCGAGGGTCCGCCAACGCCCACAACTGCAGAATTTGGGCTACCGAAAATCCTAGAACTGTCGTGGAAACTCCATGGCACGACGAGAAAATCACGGTATGGGCTGGATTTACCACATCTACCGTTATCGGGCCTTTTTTCTTCCAGTAAATGAGTGATTCTGGTTTTGTAACTGCTACCATGATGGGTGAAAGGTACGCCGATATGTTACAGAATCGCATCATCCCGAGCCTGGCTCATAAACACCTGCTGGAACGTACGATGTTTATGCAGGATCGCGCTCCATCCCATATTGCTAGACGCGTGAAAGATCTCTTGCGCGCGTCGTTTGGTGATGATCGTGTGCTCAGCCGCCACTTTCGTCATGCTTGGCCTACCAGGTCCCCAGACCTCAGACCGTGCGATTATTGGCTTTGGGGTTACCTGAAGTCGCAAGTGTATCGTCATCGACCGACATCTCTAGTGATGCTGAAAGACAACATTCGACGCCAGTGCCTCACCATAACTCCGGACATGCTTTACAGTGCTGTTCACAACATAATTCCTCGACTACAGCTATTGTTGAGGAATGATGGTGGACATATTGGGCATTTCCTGTAAAGAACATCATCTTTGCTTTGTCTTACTTTCTTATGATAATTATTGCTATTCTGATCAGATGAAGCGCCATCTGTCGGACATTTTTTGAACGTTTGTATTTTTTGGTTGTAATAAAACCCCATGTCATTCCAAGCATGTGTGTCAATTTGTACCTCTCTATCTACATTATTTCGTGATTTATTCAGTTTTCAAATTGATACTGACTTTTTGATCACCCAATATACTTTGGAGGAGTGCTGTCATTAGAAGTGAGGGTGAGGAGGAAAGATATTAGGAGTTCATTTTATTGGTCTTTGCATTGTATGTTGTCATTGGCGGAAATGGGCGTTTTCCATTGGAGTTTCCTTTACTGCTTGCCATTGGTGGAAACTGGCGAATAGGAGACTGAGCGGCGACTACAGCGTAGCGTTGTTTACTAACTGCCTAGTTTTTTCCCGTGAGTTCCCTAAATCGCTCCAGGCAAATGCCGGGATGGTTCCTTTCAAATGGCACGGCCGGCTTCCTTCCCCGTCCTTCCCTAATCCGATGAGACCGATGACCTCGCTGTCTGGTCTCCTTCCCCAAAACAACTGCGTGGTATCGACTAGGCCGCGTCAGCGCTCTGTGTACCCTCCACCGCTGTGGCCCACCGCGCGCCTGTTCCTCTGCAAGAGCTGTCCTTCCGCAAAGCTGTCACTGCTGGCAGCCAAACGCTGGAAGTCGGTAACCGTCTTCTCTATTCGTACTGCCTCTCTAATTTTCCTCCTCAAACTAAACAGCTGTTTCGCCAGTACGCGGGCCTCTCGAAATTCGATCTTCATCCTGCACTGTTCCTGATGTTCTGCCACCGCTGATTTGTTGTATTGTTTGAGGCGGTTATATCTCTAGCGTTCGGTTAACCTTGTGCTTATTGGACGCCCTGTCTCACCTACATACACCAGTCCACATTAGCACCCGATTTCATGAACTGCTGCGGCATGAAACTTGTCAATTGTGTCTTTCGTCGAACCCAAAATGTCTTTTTATTTTGTTGTTGCTATGAAAACTCGGCTTAATGCCTGCCCGACGGAGAATTTTGTCCAGACGTTCAGTAACCCCTTGTACATATGGTAGTACAACGGTGTTCTGTGCTTCGTCCTGCATTTCCCTGTTGCCCTCCTCCTTCGGCGCCATGGTTTTGTGTGTTATCCTCATGTCGTACCCATTAGCTCCAAAAATGGACCTGAGGTTCCGTAGTTCAGCTTGCAGGTTATGTTCATCACTGGTCCTGTTTGCAGGGCCGAATTCGTTTGCGTAGGATGGTGGTGGAAGGATGCATGCAGGTATCTGTCCGTGCTGGTGGACTTCCTATAAACTCAGTGTTCAAGCTTCGCCTCTGGCTTACGGTAAACTTGCACGTTGAGGAAAGGCAATACCCCGTTCTTTTCTATCTCCATGGTGAAGCGAATTTTGCTGTGCTGCTGGTTGAGATGTTCGTGAAAGTTCTGAAGCTCTTCTTCTCCGTGTGGCCAGATAACAAAGGTGTCCTCAACATATCGTAGCCAGCATTCTGGGCGTAATGGTGCGGGCTGGAGAGCTGTTTCTTCGAACGCTTGCATAAAAATGTTTGCTGCGGCAGGCGAAAGAGGGGAACCCATAACTACACCATCCGTCTGCTTTTTTTCTATTTATACTACTAGTACGCATATATATATATTCTCCTGCCCCCTCTCTCTACCCATCACCTCTATCTACCTCTCCTCCCACTTCTACCTAGACATTTCCCATCTCCATTACTCCTTCTCTCTGTCCATCTCCACACTCTGTCCACCTCGCCCACCCTTCTCTCAGTCCATCTCCTCATCCACCCTCTCTCTGTCGATCTGCACCTTCCCCCTCTGTCCATCTCCTCCTGCCCTTCCCTTTGTCAGTCTCCTCTCTCTCTGTCTGTCTCTGCCTCCCCCTGTGTCCATCATTTTCTTCTCCCTCCCTGTTCATCTCCTCCACTTTCGTTTCTACCTCCTCCTCCCCCCTCGCACCTCTCCCCCTATTCCCTTTCTCTGTCAATTTCCTCCTACTCCTCTATCTCTTCACCTCCTCCTCTCCCATCACTATGGCTGTACTTCCTCCTCCTGTCTCTGTCGATCTGCTCCTATTTCGTTTCTCTGCCCATCACCTCCTCTCGTGTCTCTTTGTCCATTTCACCCTTCCCTATCTCTATCCGCCTGCTCCTCCTATTTGTGCCTATCTCCCTCCATCCCCTCATCGTCTGTTTGTCTCTTCTTCCCCCTTCCTGCTCTACGTTATCGCGCTCACCTCTACAGTATTTCTCTCCAGATCGTAACTAATATGTGTACTAAACTTGATTTATATCTTTCCAGAAAGTTTCGACGAATAGGAAGGAAATCGTTCTCAAACTCGCCATAATCGGGGAACTGTAGGGGAAGGATGGTAACCATTAGAGCACTGACGTAAAAGCGCTGATTTGGTTCCTAGTGTATGCATCATTAGACTCGTACTCGTTCTGTCCTAAACCTCAAGAACGAAGTAAGCTCATACTTTTAGCCGACCACATGGGCCTGTAGTGTACCTCTAGGTACATGGCCAGGAGAAGCTGGCTGACCGGCCGAGGGCGTCGACGGTTAGTCGCAGAAAACCACGAAAGGCAACAAAAGCAGTGGACGAACAAGTGCGGAATGCAAACCAAATAGAGAGCCTAGAGGTAGCAGTATCCGGAAACAAGCAATGCTGCGTACAAGGAGCGATACGAAATCGCAGCTGTGACACAACTGAGTACCGGGCCCTTTGTTTCCTTGATTGATATTTCATACCCATTGCCCCACATGGGTGGAGGTGGAGGGGAGGTGGACTGTCAGCGGTACAATTTTCCGCTCTTCAGCCAGGTGACCTAAAAATTTCACAACGAGAAATACAAACAAAATGTGGGGAGAGCTGTTTTCTGTTTTAAATTAAAAATCAAAGGCGGTCAGTTACAAAAAGAACCGGAAATATATCCATTTTAAAAATACGTCCAGATAGGTGGAATTCATCTGATAAAAATACCGAAACACTGTACTTTCACTTAAAATCTGAAAGACTTGCACTAGGGTGAGAGCTACTGCCAGAAAAGAGAGTATATTCCATGGGGCTGAGAGGTGTGGGCAGAAAAGTAGGGTGTGTTATACAGGAAAACTATGGAGATGAGATGTAGGACCCATGGTGAATAGTGGGAAATAGTGAGTGAGAAAGACAGAGTGTGAGGAGTGATGTGCCCTATGGATAGGGCAGTGGTTGCAAGAGGAAAGGGATGGGGGGTTGGAGAGGAAAAGGAGGAAATAGCCCTAATATCGAGTGGGATAGGTGGGGAAGAGTTAAAGTTGACAGGAGGGATGTGTTTGTGAAGGTTCAAAAAATGGTTCAAATGGCTCTGAGCACTATTGGACTTAACATCTGAGGTCATCTGTCCCCTAGAACTTAGAACTACTTAAACGTAACTAACCTGAGGACATCACACACATCCGTGTCCAGGCAAGATTCGAACCTGCGACCGTAACGGTCGCGCGGTTCCAGACTGTAGCACCTAGAACCGCTTTGTGAAGGGTCAGCAGCATTATCAGGGCTGGTGATCAGAGGGGAGACAATGGGGTTATTTGGATCTAGTTTGCGGATGTGTGGGAATTTGATGAGACGGTAGAGGATCCAGGATGGCAAGGTAAACAGATATAGAAAGTGAGACAGAGTCCCTGATGTTCGAGTATTCGGAGGGACTTAAAGAATTTTGGTGGGGCAGAGATCCACGCAACATTTGCATAGCACAGGATGGGTTGGATGAGTAGTGGAAGGATGTAATCCCCATGTTCGGCCTTTTAGTACTTTTAGTACTTTTAGTAGCTTGTCCGGGTCCATGCGCTGCGAGCGTTAATAGCGCGACTGCGTGTGCCGATAGGATGGCGCGTAGGGCGTGTCCCGCGCCCAACCCTCAGGCGACGACAGCAGCATTCGCAAATAATTAGGATCGCCGCCTAGAGGCCGAAGTCTAGGTCCACGCGTTCTCGTGGGCTTTCGAACTGGTCGGGCCGGGGTATCCAGTACTATTCACTCACCTTTCTCAAACGACTACGCTTCGCACTTTATTTAGCCAGCTTGCTGCCGTGTAAGGTCGAGAGTTGTGCGTTGTATTATTATTACCTTTTTCCTTCGCTTCTTACGATTACTCTCTTTCCTGTGGTTTATCTCCTTGTGATCTAGCAGATTTATTTTATTTCACAGTAACTATAGTGGCTGTTCTTGACAAAACCGGAGCAATGAAATAACCTTAGGACATGATTTCAAAATGCCTTAAAATGGTGTGACTTCGAACATTTAAAAAATATTTTTCAATATTACACCAAACCTATGTACATCTTTCACAACAATCGTTTTTATACATTAAAAGAGGTATTAAAGATTTTACTAAGCATTTGAAATATTTTTATATCGTCTATATTTTTCTTTCCATTTAATTTTTCCAGTGTTCAGAGTCACACATTGTTTGAGGCTACTTAAAATATGGAATTATTTTCCTACTCTCTGCAAGTCCTTTTTATTGTTTTTCTGTACCACCTCTCACAAGCAAGAGCATGTTACGTTATATTGTGTATGAAAGCAATTTTTAAAGTAAATTTTAGTACCATTATACTTCAGTACTGTTATATTTCAGTGTTACTATCTGATATTTTCTTCCAAAGCATAAGAACAGTTGACACCTTTATGACTTAATTTTGTCATTATGATAACTGTTTGATGGATGGGTAAAGGTAAAAAAAAAAGTCAATAACGGCTTTCAGAAGCAATTTTAATAATATTACTAAGGCTCATTGAACAGAAGATACCAATGTTATAAGAAACAGTGATAAAACCCTGCAATAAAGAGTGAATTACGAGATATCCGACACATCAGATGCAACACCAAAAGAAAGTATTCCCCTCCTTCCAAGTTCAGGTTAAGGTGAAATTCATTCTACACAAACCAGATGTTACATACTTGAAACATAAGATAATTAGGCGAAACAAAGCAGCTACTTGATAAAAAATTCAAGATAACACTGCACACCGCATTTAATAATCTACCATCACCGGTCAGCTTGTAAGTAGGCTGTTTATGTTTTCTTATTGGCAACGTTACATAGCGCTCAATATGAAAATCACTGGCTGTGCTGTGTGCAGTCTGTGGCTAGTTTGCATTGTTGTCTGCCATTGTAGTGTTGGGCAGAGGCAGCTGGCTGTGAACAGCGCGTAGCGTTGGGCAGTTGGAGGTGAGCCGCCAGCAGTGGTGGATGTGGGGAGAGAGATGGCGGAGTTTTCTAACTTGTCATGAACTGATATATATATTATGACTTGTGATGATATCAAGGTAAATACATTGTTTGTTCTCTATTAATATCTTTCATTTGCTAACTATCCCTATCAGTAGTTAGTGCCTTCCATAGTTTGAATCTTTTATTTAGCTGGCAGTAGTGGCGCTCGCTGTATTGCAGTAGCTTGAGCAGCGAAGATTTTTGTGAGGTAAGTGATTTGTGAAAGGTATAGTTTAATGTTAGTCAGGGCCATTCTTTTGCAGGGATCTTTGATAGTCAGATTGCGTTGCGCTAAAAATATTGTGTGTCAGGTTAAGCACAGTCTTGTATAATTGTTCAAAGGGGACGTTTCATATGGCGACCCTGCCAGGATTCGAACCTGGAATCTTCTGAAGGACTACAGTGGGTCTGCATCTATAATGACCTACCAACGCCATTATTTCTACAAGGACTGCAGTGGGTCTGCACCTCTGGTGGCCCACCAATACCACAATCTCTACCAGGACTCCAGTGGGTCTGCTCTGTGATGACCTACCTACCAATACTCTTCAAAACTTCGAATGACTCTGCTGTGGGTTTGCTCCATTGTGGCCCATTACCTGTCTGCATGTCGAGTCAGCACTGTCTTTCCATTGGAAGGACAACACTACTTCTTCAAGACTGCATGGAAATCCACTACTTCTGTGTGCAATTTCTTTTACTAATGAGACTTTGTGAAAAAAAAACCTGTAATTACTGTTATGATGTACGATTAGGACTGTCTTTATGGACTGTGAGACAATTTTAGCTTTTGACCAACATAATATCAATAAGTGTGTGCATTTGATTTCTTTGTTATTGTAATTATGAAAAATTTTTTCAAATCTGTATTGGCCACTGCCCCATCCAATTTGTAAAAATTTTTGTGGGGAGCATGGGGGCTATGTAAGTAGGCTGTTTATGTTTTCTTATTGGCAACGTTACATAGCGCTCAATATGAAAATCACTGGCTGTGCTGTGTGCAGTCTGTGGCTAGTTTGCATTGTTGT
This sequence comes from Schistocerca americana, assembly GCF_021461395.2. Taxonomy (NCBI): domain Eukaryota; kingdom Metazoa; phylum Arthropoda; class Insecta; order Orthoptera; family Acrididae; genus Schistocerca; species Schistocerca americana. The sequence continues at coordinate 528,473,520 of NC_060124.1, forward strand.
CTGCCATTGTAGTGTTGGGCAGAGGCAGCTGGCTGTGAACAGCGCGTAGCGTTGGGCAGTTGGAGGTGAGCCGCCAGCAGTGGTGGATGTGGGGAGAGAGATGGCGGAGTTTTCTAACTTGTCATGAACTGATATATATATTATGACTTGTGATGATATCAAGGTAAATACATTGTTTGTTCTCTATTAATATCTTTCATTTGCTAACTATCCCTATCAGTAGTTAGTGCCTTCCATAGTTTGAATCTTTTATTTAGCTGGCAGTAGTGGCGCTCGCTGTATTGCAGTAGCTTGAGCAGCGAAGATTTTTGTGAGGTAAGTGATTTGTGAAAGGTATAGTTTAATGTTAGTCAGGGCCATTCTTTTGCAGGGATCTTTGATAGTCAGATTGCGTTGCGCTAAAAATATTGTGTGTCAGGTTAAGCACAGTCTTGTATAATTGTTCAAAGGGGACGTTTCAAGCTGACCTGTCTGAGAGCATACAAAGCAGCTGGACGCCAGCGTACAAAGCATAGTTCAAAGTCACCTTCGACAGGTACATCTTCAGCTTTTATTTAAGTACTCATACGTCAAGGAACAAACGGAACTTCTTTGGCTATCACTAAAATTAAATTTAGATGAACACTTTGCCAGTAGACTATCATTTACGATTTTTGAACCTTAGTTGCTCCACCTTTCTGCGCGAATCTCTTCATCTCAGAGTAGCACTTGCAACCTACGTCCTCAGTTATTTGGTGGATGTATTCCAGTCTCTGTCTCCCTCTACAGTTTTTGTCCTCTACAGTTCCCTCTAGTACCATGTAAGTCATTTCTTGACGTATTAACAGATGTCTTTTCATCCTGTCTCTTCTTCTTATCAGTGTTTCCCACATTTTCCTTTTCTGCGCAGAAACTCCTCATTCCTTACCTTATCAGTCCACCTAATTTTCAACGTTCGTCTGTAGCACCACATCTCAAATGCTTCGATTCTCTCCGCTTCTAGCTTTCCCGCAGTCCGTGTTTCGTTGCCACACAATTCTGTGCTCCAAAAGCACATTCTCAGAAATTTATTCCTCCAATGAATACCTACGTTTGATACTATTAGACTTCTATTTTCAGGAAAGCCCTTTTTGCCAGTGCTAGTCTGCTTTGGATGTCCTCCCTGCTCCGTCCATCATTGTTTATATTATTGGCCAGGTAACAGAATTCCTTAATTTTATCTACTTCGTGACCATCTATCCTGATGTTAAGTTTCTCGCTGTTCTCATTTCTGGTACTTCTCATTACTTTCGTTTTTCTTCGATTTACTCTCAATCCATACTGTGTACTCATTAGACTGTTCATTCCATTCAGGACGTCATGTAATTCTTCTACACTCTCACTCAGGACAGCAATGTCATCAGCGAATCGTATCACTGACATCCTTTCACCTTGAATTTTAATTCCACTCGTGAACCATTCATTTATTTCCGACATTGCATTTTCGATTTCCAGATTGAACAGTAGGAATGAAAGACTACATCCGTGTTTTACACCGTTTTTAATCCGAGAACTTCGTTCTTGGTCGTCCACTCTTGTTATTCCCCCTTAGCTTTTGTATACATTGTATATTGGTAGTCTCTCCCTATAGCTTACCCCTATTTTTCTTAGACTTTCGAACATCTTGCACATTTTACTATTCCAACGCTTTTTCCAGGTCGACAAATCCTATGATTTTTTTTTAGTTTTGCTGCCATTATTAACAGCAACGTCAGAAGTGCCTCTCGCGTGCCTTTTTCTTTTCTAAACTCAAACTATTCGTCATCTAACACATCCTTAATTTTCTTTTACATTCTTCTGTACATTATTCTTGTAATCAACTTTAATTTATGAGCTGTTAAGCTGCCGGCTTGTCTGCTCTCGGAGACTTCGGAATTGTGCGGATGATATTTTTCTGGAAGTCAGGTGGCATGTCTCCAGACTCACACATTCTAAACACTAACGTGAATCGTCGTTTTGTTGCCACTTCCAACAATGATTATAGAAATTCTGGTGGAATGTTGTCTGTGCCTTCTGTCACATTTGATCCAAGTCCTCCAAAGCCCTATTAAGTTCTGAATCTAAAAGTGGATCCCCTATTTCTTCTATAGCTGCTCTTGTTTCTTCTATCACATCAGAGAAATCTTCCCTTTAAAGAAACCTTCAATGTAATCTTTCCACCTATCCGCTCTCTCCTCTGCATATAGCAGTTAAATTCCCGTTGCGCCCTTAATGTTACCCCTCTTTCTCTTAATTTCAACGAAGGTTCCTTTGGATTTCCTATATGCTGAGTCGGTTCTTCCCAAAATAATTTCTTTTTCGATTTCTTCACATTTTTCATGGAGCCATTTCGTCTTAACTTCCCTGCACTTAATTTTTATTTCATACGTCAACGATTTGTATTTCTGTATTCCTGAATTTCAATGAGCATTTTTGTACGTCCTTCTTTCATCGATCAGCTCAATTATTTCTTCTGTCACCCATGGTTTCTTCGCAGTTACCTTCTTTGTACCTAAGTTTTTTCCTTACAGCTTCAGTGACTGCTATTTTTATAGATATCCATTCCTCTTCAAGTGTACTGCCTACTGAGCTATTCCTTACTGCTGTATCTACAGCCTTAGAGAACTTCAAGCGTGTATCGTCATTCCTTTGTACTTCCACATCCCACTTCTTGGAATATTGATTCTTTCTGACTAATTTCTTAAACTACAGCCTACTCTTCATCACTACTACATTATGATCTGAGTCTATATCTGCTCCTGAGTATGCCTTACAATCCAGTATCTGATTTCGGAATCTCTGCCTGACCAAGATGTAATCTAACTGAAACCTTTCCATATCACCCAGTCTTTTCCAAGTATACCTCCTCCTCTTGTGATTCTTGAAAAGATTATTTGCTATTACTAGCAGAAATTAATTACAGGACACATTTAGTCTTTCTCTCTCATTCCTTGACCCAAGCCCATTTCTCCTGCAACCTTTTCTTCCACTCCTCCTCTATGACTGCAAGCCAGTCCCCCCTGGCTATGCACTGCATTTTTCTTCGCAGTCGAAAACAATGCTACGAATACAAAGCGTTACGTAGGTATTATTTGAAGTCTCCTGAATGAACGCGGCAAGTTTCCGTCACTTCCGACATATAGCGAAGATGCAGAATAGTATCAAAATGGCGTCCGTACGTGATGTACGTTACAAGCAACGCGCCGTCATTGAATTTCTCACTGCAGAGAAAGAAACTATGGGGACAGTTTACAAGCGCTTGTGCAAAGTCTGTGGAGCATCTGCTGTCGACAGAAGTACAGTCAGTCGCTGGGCACGGAGGGTGAGGTCATCAGAAGCGATTCGGCGGAGCTCCACGATTTGCAGCGGTCGGGGAGACCATCCACGGCTGTCACACCTGACACACCTGACATAGTCCCCTCCGACTTCCACTTATTTGGGCCATTAAAGGACGCCGTTCGTGGAAGATATTTTGAGGAATATGAGAAGATGATTCCCACGGCGAATCATTGGCTCCACCACCAGGACAAGGGTGGTACCGACGCGGCATACATCCCCCTCCTTTCGCGTTCGAGGCAGGCCATAGAACTAGATGGAGATTACGTGGAAAAACAGGGTGTGCTGATAAAACACCATTCTTTCTTGCGTGTAATTCTCATGATGTTCGATTAAGAGTTGTTGAAGAAAAAAATGCGGTGCATTACTTTTTGGGGAACCCTCGTACTTACTCTCTCTCTTCATCTTCAGCTTGTGACGTCGGCATGTATACCTGAACTATCGTTGTCGGTGTCGATTCCTGTAACACCAACAGCACCACTGAACTGTTCACAGTAACACACTCTCTGTCCTACTTTCCTGTTCATAGAGCCGGCCGCTGGTGGCCGAGCGGTTCTGGCGCTTCAGTCTGGAACCGCGCGACAGCTACGGTCGCAGGTTCGAATCCTGCCTCGGGCATGGATGTGTGTGTTGTCTTTAGGTTAGTTAGGTTTAAGTAGTTCTAAGTTCTAGGGGACTTATGACCTCAGCAGTTGAGTCCCATAGTGCTCAGAGCCATTTGAACCTGTTGATAATGAATCCTACTCCTATCATACCATTTTCTGCTGCTGTACTCATCTGACCAGAAATCCTTGTCTTATTTCCATTTCACTTTATTGATCCCTAATAGACTGAGCGCCGGCCGGTGTGGCCGTGCGGTTAAAGGCGCTTCAGTCTGGAACCGCGTGACCGCTACGGTCGCAGGTTCGAATCCTGCCTCGGGCATGGATGGGTGTGATGTCCTTAGATTAGTTAGGTTTAAGTAGTTCTAAGTTCTAGGGGACTGATGACCACAGCAGTTAAGTCCCATAGTGCTCAGAGCCATTTGAACCATTTGAATAGACTGAGCCTTTGCATTTCTCTTTTCAGGTTTTCTAGTTTCCCTAGCACGTTCAAGATTCTAAATTCCACGCCTCGACTCGTAGAACGTTATGCTTTCGTTGGTTATTCATTCTTTTTCTCATTGTGACCTCCCCCCTGACAGTCCCCTTTCGGAGATCCGAATGGATAACTATTCCTGAATCTTTTGCCAATGAAGAGATCATTATGACACTTTTTCAATTACTGCCCGCAGGTCATGTGGATACACTCTATGTGTCTTTACTGCGGTGGTTTCCATTGCCTTCTGTAACCCTATCCCGTTGATCACTGCTGATTCTGCCGCCTTTAGGGGCAGTTTATCACCCCTAGGACAGGAGAGTGCCCTGAACCTCTGTCTGCTCCTCCGCCCTCTTTGACAAGGCCGTTGGCAGAATGAGGGTGACTTCTTATGCCGTAACTGCACACATGATATGATGCAATTATTTTCGAGGTTAGAAAGACACTCTATTTCTGGATTTTTGTTGCTGTTGAGCATGATAATGCCGATTTCAGAGTTATATAGTTTGAAACAATAAATTATTTGTTATTTTAAAAAGTTCGTGCAGTTAAATTAGTACTAAAATAACAAAGGGTGGCACTGAATACTTCTGGCGCGCCACTGAGGATGTTATGCTGTATGGCAAGCCAAAATCGATAGATATCGACTTCATCAATGAAGGGGTGTTTTGACGACATTGACTAACAGCTGGTTGTCGTTGTTGTTTTACATACCATCTGGCTACAGGTTGTAAGAATTGTCGTGTGATCATTTAGATGTAATGACATGCTTTCATTTACGCGTAATACTCGATGTGTACTATTCAGGGTGGTCCATTGATAGTGACTGGGCCAAATATCTCACGAAATAAGCATCAAACGAAAAAACTACAAAGAACGAAACTCGTCTAGCTTGAAGGGGCAAACCAGATGGCGCTATGGTTGGACCGTTAGATGGCGCTGCCATAGGTCAAACGGATAACAACTGCCCTTTTTTTTTTTAATAGGAACCCCCATTTTTATTACATATTCGCGTAGTACGTAAAGAAATATGAATGTTTTGGTTGGACCACTTTTTTCGCTTTGTGATAGATGGTGCTGTAATAGTCACAAACATATGGCTCACAATTTTAGACGAACAGTTGGTACAAGGTAGGACTTTTTAAATTAAAATACAGAACGTAGGTACGTTTGAACATTTTATTTCGGTTGTTCCAATGTGATACATGTACCTTTGTGAACTTATCATTTCTGAGAACGCATGCTATTACAGCGTGGTTACCTGTAAATACCACATTAATGCAATGAATGCTCAAAATGATGTCCGTCAACCTCGGTGCATTTGGCAATACATTCCTCTCAACAGCGAGTAGTTCGCCGTCCGTAATGTTCGCACAAGCACTGACAATGCGCTGACGCATGTTGTCAGGCGTTGTCGGTGAATCGCGATAGCAAATATCCTTCAACTTTCCAATCCACCAGTCATCAAATACGCTATTCAACACCGCTTCAACCGCAGGTATGTAGTGAAACATCTTGTAGTAACATCGGTAAAACATGACGTAGGAAATCAGCATGCACTGCAGCACTTAGACTGCCATCAATAAATGGGGGGCCAATTATCCTTCCTCCCATAATGCCGCACCATACATTAACCTGCCAAGGTCGTAGATGTTCCACTTGTCGCAGCCATCGTGGATTTTCCGTTGTCCAATAGTGCATATTATGCCGGTTTACGTTACCGCTCTTGGTGAATGACACTTCGTCGCTAAATAGAACGCATGTAAAAAATCTGTCATCGTCCCGTAACTTCTCTTGTGCCCAGATGTTCAAAGTCGTCGCCATGCAATTCCTGGTGCATAGAAATATGGTACGGGTGCAATTGATGTTGATGTAGCATTCTCAACACCGACGATTCTCGCGCAATTTGTCTGCTAGTGATGTGCGGATTAGCCGCAACTGCAGCTAAAACACCTGCTTGGGCATCATCATTTATTTCAGGTCGTGGTTGACGTTTCACACGTGGCTGAACACTTCCTGTTTCCTTAAATAACGTAACTATCCGGCGAACGGTCCGGACGCTTGGATGATGTCGTCCAGGATACCAAGCAGCATACATGGCACTCGCCCGTTGGTCATTTTGGTCGCAACAGCCATACATCAACACGATATCGACCTTTTCCGCAATTGGTAAACGGTCCATTTTAACAACGGTAATGTATCACGAAGCAAGTACCGTCCGCACTGGCGGAATGTTGCGTGATACCACGTACTTACACGTTTGTGACTATTACAGCGCCATCTGTCACAAAGAGAAAAAAATGGGTCGAACTAAAACGGTCATATTTCTTTACGTACTACACGAATATGTAATAAAAATGGGGTTTCTCATTTTTAAAAAATGCAGTTGATATCTCTTTGACCTATGGCAGCGCTATCTAGCGGGCCAACCATAGCGCCATCTGGTTTCTCCCTTCATGCTAGACGGGTTTCGTTCTTCGTAGTTTTTTCGTTTGACGTTTATTACGTGAGATATTTTGCCCGGTCACTATCAATGGACCACCCTGTATAAAATGTGGCCTCAGTTGTGGAATATATATCTCAATTACGTGTCACATCTCATGTGAAGCTCGTTCACTTGTAAATAGATTATGTCGGGTCTATAACAAGACTGTTATTATGTTTTTGTAAAGTAGGTGCTGATGTTACAGTGTGCTCCATGGAGGTATGTTCATTTTAGGTGCTCTAAAACTTAAAATGATGCTAAATTACTGTTTAAAGTCACCTTCCCGTTCGAAGACATCCCATTTCGTGATTACGTTTTTAATAAGCCAGTGCGAATTTAAGACTTTCAGCTTCTCGTTAGGATTCAGCTATTGTATAAGGATTTTCGTTACAATGTCAGCACCCCAGAAACGCGTGTCTGTGGGAAATGGATTGCGTTCTTGCTAACAGATTTCGCAGGTGTACTATAAGACGTTATTCTAAAATTCAGTGCATATTCTACCACAGTATCACAAACTCCTATTAAGAACGCAATATAATTTCCAGAGTTAGCTTTTCTAACTTGACAACGCAATGAAGCACCTTACGTTAAAAATAAATCTCACAATTATGAAGCTGCGACTTCAGAAATATCATTTTGTAAACTTGTAGTAAGGTTCTATGGGACTAAACTGCTGAGATCTTCGTTCCCTAGGTTTACACAGTAATTTAATCTAACTTAAACAAACTTACACTAGGGACAACACACACACACACACACCCATGCCCGAGGGAGGACTCGAACCCCCGAGTCCGCAGCTCCCAGTCTCGCGGCCGCCTTCTCGCTTCCCGAGCACGGGGTCCCGGGTTCGATTCCCGGCGGGGTCAGGGATTTTCACCTGCCTCGAGATGACTGGGTGTTTGTGTTGTCCTCATCATGTCATCATAATTCATGAAAGTGGCGAAATTGGAGTGAGAAAAGGTTAGGAATTTGTATGGGTGCTGATAACCGCGCTGTTGAACGCCCCACTATCCAAACATTATCATCATCATCGAAGCTCCGACGGAGGGAGCCGCGTAAACCGTGACAAGGCGCCCTAGACCGCGCGGCAGCCGAAATATTACTGGAATAGTAAAAGCATCAGCGAAAACACAGTATACCTATTTTATTATTATGTTTTTCAGAAATATATTTCATTTTGGTCGCACGCCCTTTCTGTCGGCACTGTACTCATTTATCCCAAACGAGGAAAGACGTCCGCTCTATGACTGTCTTGTTATTTGACTTCACTTTATTTTGCTTCGTTAATACTAATGCTCTACTTGACTTTGGCGCTAAATTTGCATTCTAGGCACGTATATATGCATGCGAATACACAGCGTCGACACATGCTGTAGTTTCGTAATTCTGAGCATTTACGCTTACACTATCGACACGTTATATACCGAACAACACTTCACGAACAGATTATAGAACTGAGCAGTATGTGGACTAGAGCGTATTGCATCCCTTTAACGTTATATGCCGAGCGATATTTTAATCACAAGGGACGTAGCAGGGCTTTGGCATGCAATATTCATTTTACACTCTCACACTCAAAAGGCAATATATATGCTGCTTAAGTAGTTTGACCTGCGACTATGTTTCATATAATTGTTTTCTTTTATTAAATAGGAGAAAGAATCTAATCTGTAAATTGGTTCATAATACACTCCTGGAAATGGAAAAAAGAACACATTGACACTGGTGTGTCAGACCCACCATACTTGCTCCGGACACTGCGAGAGGGCTGTACAAGCAATGATCATACGCACGGCACAGCGGACACACCAGGAACCGCGGTGTTGGCCGTCGAATGGCGCTAGCTGCGCAGCATTTGTGCACCGCCGCCGTCAGTGTCAGCCAGTTTGCCGTGGCATACGGAGCTCCATCGCAGTCTTTAACACTGGTAGCATGCCGCGACAGCGTGGACGTGAACCGTATGTGCAGTTGACGGACTTTGAGCGAGGGCGTATAGTGGGCATGCGGGAGGCCGGGTGGACGTACCGCCGAATTGCTCAACACGTGGGGCGTGAGGTCTCCACAGTACATCGATGTTGTCGCCAGTGGTCGACGGAAGGTGCACGTGCCCGTCGACCTGGGACCGGACCGCAGCGACGCACGGATGCACGCCAAGACCGTAGGATCCTACGCAGTGCCGTAGGGGACCGCACCGCCACTTCCCAGCAAATTAGGGACACTGTTGCTCCTGGGGTATCGGCGAGGACCATTCGCAACCGTCTCCATGAAGCTGGGCTACGGTCCCGCACACCGTTAGGCCGTCTTCCGCTCACGCCCCAACATCGTGCAGCCCGCCTCCAGTGGTGTCGCGACAGGCGTGAATGGAGGGACGAATGGAGACGTGTCGTCTTCAGCGATGAGAGTCGTTTCTGCCTTGGTGCCAATGATGGTCGTATGCGTGTTTGGCGCCGTGCAGGTGAGCGCCACAATCAGGACTGCATACGACCGAGGCACACAGGGCCAACACCCGGCATCATGGTGTGGGGAGCGATCTCCTACACTGGCCGTACACCACTGGTGATCGTCGAGGGGACACTGAATAGTGCACGGTACATCCAAACCGTCATCGAACCCATCGTTCTACCATTCCTAGACCGGCAAGGGAACTTGCTGTTCCAACAGGACAATGCACGTCCGCATGTATCCTGTGCCACCCAACGTGCTCTAGAAGGTGTAAGTCAACTACCCTGGCCAGCAAGATCTCCGGATCTGTCCCCCATTGAGCATGTTTGCGACTGGATGAAGCGTCGTCTCACGCGGTCTGCACGTCCAGCACGAACGCTGGTCCAACTGAGGCGCCAGGTGGAAATGGCATGGCAAGCCGTTCCACAGGACTACATCCAGCATCTCTACGATCGTCTCCATGGGAGAATAGCAGCCTGCATTGCTGCGAAAGGTGGATATACACTGTACTAGTGCCGACATTGTGCATGCTCTGTTCCCTGTGTCTATGTGCCTGTGGTTCTGTCAGTGTGATCATGTGATGTATCTGACCCCAGGAATGTGTCAATAAAGTTTCCCCTTCCTGGGACAATGAATTCACGGTGTTCTTATTTCGATTTCCAGGAGTGTATAAGACTTGTTACACTTCAGATACAGGCATGACTCAGTTTCTTTCTCGTTCGTTTACACTATTTGTCTTCCGTGATCAAAAATTTATACGTGAGTTGTGCCTAGTTTGTGACTTACGAAGAACGCGAACGATACTGAGATTTCCGAAACTGTGTCCAGTATGGCGTCTCCTCTTTCTCGAATATTGCATACTTCGTCGTCACAATTACTGATGAAGCTAAGTGACCCTGGGTGAGCGCTGTAATACAGCAATTTCTTGAAATGAAATGTACGTGGAACAGTCCACAGTAAGACGTTCGGACATGATGTGCACAGCCACTGGTTTCATGACATAGCTCGCACACTCAGATTATATTTATGCAAACAGGTGGTAGTTTGCTGAGTATTAAGCACAAGGAACTAGTCGTGCTATGCCCACACTATTTATATAGAGGAACTTTCAAATAGTACAGGAACATTGCTTGAATAAGTGTGGCACACTATGAAAAGCATTTGCTTTTAAACATTACAAATCGACATCCGCAGCCTGTTCTCACTTTGCACCATATTCAACATCATTAACGTCCTTAAATGTAACTTTCCGTGTTCGTCGCTCATCGTACCGCTAACTAGTCCAAGAAAGGCCATTATTTGTCTCTCTGCACTCAACTGTTCTTCAGCTGCTTCCGTCTCCCTGTTCCTCTGATTTTACATCCACTTTAATTTTGCTCGGCATAGTACTTATACAACAGAAAAGTATATTCTGTAGAAGTTCATGTGTTTGTTTCACAGGGTGACAATTATTAAAACCAACAAACACCGGAATTGCACGGGACACCAAAAGAAATATATTTCTCTAATTTCGTATTTGCCTGTTAGGATTTTTTTTTAAAGCGGTAGAAGGAGTTTTATCTGGATGAAAATTAATTGAACCAACAACTCTGTGAGGTTGCATGGGACACTGAAAACACTTTTTCCAATGTGTTTTCCTATGAAGAACCGTCGTACGAGGTCATCAAATCTTACTTACACAAACAGCTTTTAACTTTTTATTGCCAAGAGACAACAACATTAACGCAAAAGATTAGTTCAAAAACGCCTCCATTGACTAGTAAACAAAGGTTACACCGACGGGTCATGTTCTGCCTAACGCATTCAAAGACTGCAAGAGCGATTTAAATTTCTCCTGCTCCTACCACTAGATCCTCTTCTGATTCCATAGGGGCCCCATACGATGTTGCGCGTCTCTCTCAACACTAAAGAGTCAAGAGGCGTCAAATCAGGGGATCGAGTAAGCTACGGTACAGGACCACCTCTGGCGATGCACTTCTCTGGAAACCATCGGTTCAAGAATCGTCGCACAGGGCGACTGAAATATCCCGGTGTCCCGTCTTGCTGGAACTACATGCGCTGCCTCGTAGCCAGTGGCAAGTCACCCAGCAATCCTGGAAATGCTATGGGGGAAGAAATTGTAATAACGTCTGCCGTTTAATGGCCTAGGTAGGAGATATGGCCCATTTAAACAACACCTGCACCTCATTCACATAGAAACGCACTTGATGAGCGCAGTAAATATGGCAGGTGGATTAAACTCACTGCCAGCATGTAAACTGGGAATATCGAATACACCATCGCTATGTAGTAAGCACCAACCGTATCCGTGTACAAACTCCAAGTGTCTTGCTCCATTAGTAAACAAGTACTGTGATAGTACAAATAAATGTAAATGTGAAACAGCTCTTACTATTAAAGCGCGATGTCTTCCCTCTACCGTACAACAAGAAGCGTTACAACAACAAATCAATCATTACAATCGAAGCGTCAATACGCCCTCTACCAGAATAAATAATGCTCGCAGGAAATTATATCGTAAAAGAAAAATATTTGATGTGCCATGCAACCGAGTTCGTCGGTTTAAATAATTTTCACCCTATGTAACATGGACAGCATAAAACAAAGAAAAAACAATATATAATTAATTATCAGTAACGATAATTAAATAATTCCGTCACAGCACCATCTATGAATCTGTGCCAGCCTCTACATTTCAGTGTACCATTTGCATCGAATGTCTTCAATTATATTTTGTATGTATCGGATTCTTGATCTTCCTTTATGGTTTTTATCCGCCGCGCCTCCCTCTAGTACCACTGAAGTTTCTACCTGATATCCTTCTTCTTGTCAGTGTTTTCTATATATTCTGAGAAATTTCTTCCCCAGATTAAGGCGTGCCTTTGTACCAGTAGCCATATGTTGGCCAGTAATGTCCGTTTTGTATCTGCTAGTCTGCTTTTTATGTCCCCCTTGCTCCGTTCATCGTTGGTTATTTTTCTGCCTAGGTAGCAGAATTCCTTAACTTTATCTACTTCGTGATCAACAATTTCGGTTTCAAGTTTCTCGCTATTCTCATTTCTGTTGCTTCTCACTAATTTCGTCTTTCTCCGTTTTACTCTCAGTCCATACTATGTACTCATTTGACTGTTCATTTCTTGTCACCTTCACTGCGAATGTCATAAGCGAATGTTATCATTTATATCCTATCACACTGAATTTTAGTCCTACTATTGAAAATTTCTTTTATTTCCGCCATTGCTTTCACGATGTGTAGAATGAACGGTATGGGCGAAAGACTGCATCCCTGTCTCACACCCTTTTTAATCCGACCACTTCCTTCTTCATCTTTCAGTCTTATTGTTCGTCCTTGTTTATTGTAGATATTGTATATTGCCCGTCTTGCCTAATAGCTTACTCCTCTTTCTGTCAGAATGTAGAATATGTTAAACCATTTTACATTGTCGAACGCTTTTTCCAGGTCGGCAAATCCACTGAACATACCTTGCTCTTTCTTCAGTCTTCCTTCCGTTATCAAGGGCGACATCAAAACTGCCTCTCTGGCTTCATGAAACACTAAAAACACTGTTTTCACAAACGTTCTCTTCAGGGCGACTAACTTGGATTTTGGTGATGGTCTTCTCTTTATACTGTCTTATTTCGACTGTCAGGTGACTACATTCTGGAATTAATTTGGACAATTAGAACTAAGGATGTTCTGTGGGTGGGTGGCAGTACGGTAGGCTGTTGTCTATGCTACATGGCATGTGACTGTTTGCCAACAGCGAATTTGCAGCTTGTACCCAGGGCTATTGTTTTGCTGCAGCGAGACGTTAATGCCGTACTGCAGTCCTCTAGGGATCGCTTGTTTACTTTTCTCATGACGTAGTGGAGGCTTTGGATCTAGGCAGTCTGGTAGATGCAGTATTTCTTGATTTGACCCATACCTACGCTTATTGTTAAAAGTACGATCGTATGGGGCACAAGTGAAATTTGTGACTGGATTGAGAACATTTTGTACAGAGGACTTAGCATGTTGTCTTGGATGGAGAGTCATTGTCAGTTGTACGAGGTGCGACAATAAAGTAATGAGACTGGTTTTCTTTGGAAGATGTGGCAACCCTGCAGGCTTGCGTAGGCACAATATCTCTGACCTTGGTCTATAAGCTGCTTCTAGTCCAAGCAGCACATCGATGCAACTGCTCAGTCGTGGGTTGTGCTGTAATAAGTTAACACGTGTTTGTGTCTCTCGTCACGGAAATGGAACCACATAACATTGCGCAACGGTATGCCATTTCTTTTTGTGTTAAACTAGGTGAAAACGCTACGACAACTTACAGTAAGCTTCAGAAGGCTTTTGGAGAGGAGCTTATGTCAAGAGCTCAAGTTTTTCGTTGGCATAAAATGTTCAGTGAAGGCAGATCGACCATCAACCTCACGGACGGATGTCAACTTGGCCAGGGTGCGTGAACTCGCACGATCTGATCGGAGATTATCCGTGAAAATGATTGCAGAAAAACTGAACATCAATCGAGAAACGGTTCGTCTAATAATAACTGAAGATCTTGACATGAGTAAGATTTGTGCAAAAATGGTTCCTAAAAATCTCACACCACAACAACGAGAAACACGGGAAAATGGCCGCGCGGGATTAGCCGAGCGGTCTCAGACGCTGCAGTCATGGACTGTGCGGCTGGTCCCGGCGGAGGTTCGAGTCCTCCCTCGGGCATGGGTGTGTGTGTTTGTCCTTAGGATAATTTAGGTTAAGTAGTGTCTAAGCTTAGGGGCTGATGACCTTAGCAGTTAAGTCCCATAAGATTTCACACACATTTGAACATTTTTGAACGGAAAAACGTGGCAGCCGATCTGTTAGAGCAAACGGAAATCAATTCAGAATTGTTGAGCCGTGTTTTCACTGGCGATGAAAGTTGGTTTTTTCAGTACGATCCAGAGACAAAACGCCAAAGTCCGCAATGGTGCTCAAAGGTATCACCCAGGCCAAAAAGAGCTCGCATGTCAAAGTCAAAAGTGACATGCATGCTTGTGTGCTTCTTTGATTCCAAGGGAATTGTTCATAAAGAGTGGGTGCCTCCTGGAGAAAGAGGTAACCAATACTACTACAAAGAAAATTAGAAAGACTTCGTAAAAGAGTTCTTTGTGTCCATGCAAACAATGCTGATAATTGGATTCTGCATCACGATAATGCGCCATCCCATTCTGCTCTGTCAGTACAGCAATTTTTATCCTCAAAACAAATTTCGGTACTACCAGAGACACCTTATTCATCAGGTATCACTCCGTGCGACTTTTTTCTATTTCCAGGAGTCAAAACGGAGTTCAAGGTACACAATTTTCATACAAAACAACATGTCCAAAAAGCTGTGACGAGGGTCTTGGAGGATATTACAGAAGATGACTTCCAGAAATATTAACATCAATGGCAGAAGCGCTGGAAAAAGTGTCTGCAATCAGAAGGGAAGTACTTTGAAGGAGACAACACTAAACGTGACTAAAACGGTAAGCAACATTTCTTTTTCACATCAGTCTCATTACTTTATTTTCGCACCTCGTAGAAGTAACTTCAGGTGTGCCGCAGGGGAGTTTGGTGGGACCATTGCTGATCATGTTGTATATCAATGACCTTTCAGACAGTATCAATAGTAACCTCATACTTTTTGCAGATGATGCAGTTATCCGTAAAGAAGTACTGTCTGAAGGAAGCCGATTAAATATTCAGTCAGATTTCGATAAGATTTCAATGTGTTGGAAAGATCTTGCTTTAAATGTTCAAGAATGTATGACTGTTGAAACACGTATGTAACATAGCAGCGATGGCGAGGCATTGTAGCATCTGTGACCAGAGAGTATGCGCTTGACCGCGCGAGTGTTGCGAGCGGTTCTCAGTCTGTCAGTCAGTCGTTGCGAGTCTGTCGAGTAGTCGTTGCGAGTCCGTAGCTCTGTCTAGTTGCAGAGCAGTACGCTAATAGTCGTCATGCAGAGCGGTCGGTCAGTAGTAGCAGCCCAGTGCGGTTGTGTGATGTAGGCGGTCGGCAACACTGGTCAAGATGGTGAATAAGGTATACTGTT
Source organism: Schistocerca americana (assembly GCF_021461395.2). Taxonomy (NCBI): domain Eukaryota; kingdom Metazoa; phylum Arthropoda; class Insecta; order Orthoptera; family Acrididae; genus Schistocerca; species Schistocerca americana. The sequence goes on from NC_060124.1 coordinate 528,488,923, forward strand.
AATTAATATAATCATTAGATAATGTAAAAACTTATTTATTGTAATTATTCCCTAACAAGTCCCCCAATAATAATTTTTATTTCAAAAGCATTTTTTCACAAATTTAATTTTTTATTGAACTAAAGATTTTGTTGCACTTCCCATTTCATTCCACTTCTTTTGAAGAAAAATTTCACTAGAATCACAAAAAAAGAGAATATTATTATTTGCAATGCAGTTCCTCCAAGCGGTGCGCAACAACAAGAGCAGAAATGTGACATCCATTTATTCTGAGGTAAGACTTTAATTCTGATCGTTTTGCACAGGGCCAAAGACCGATGTTTCGGTTTAATTGAATTTTCTTATCACTGAATAGACCTTAAATTTTTTGTGAGGAATTTATATTTGAGTCAGATTGCGAATTTCACATTTTTGTTGCCATTGTCAGTACATTTCATTGTGGGCAGGTTACGCATAGAGCAATGTCCATTAGCATTCATAATTAAATATTGTCATATTTCTTTCTTTCAAATTTTTATGGGGAGGTTACACTCGGCTCCCATTTGTATTAAATATTGTCATTCTTTCTTATAAAATTACGGTGGGGAGGTTACACTTGGCGACACCCAGTCCAGGATCGTATTTCGTTGAGAGTCTTTTGAGCGACAGTCAGATATCTGCTCTTATTTGCTTAGATATAATTAGGATTTGGCGCAACGCTTTTACTAATCTTGTGACTTTCTTTCTACAGGTCAACGGCAATTCGTTGCTCTGTTGTAATTGTGTGTTGTTTTTGCATTTGTGATTATTTGTTTTGTGAATAATTGACTGTTGTAAAAAATGCCGCGAAAGACAGTGAATAGTGTATCGCGAGGCATTACGAACGAAACTACCGATTTCAACAACTTTACCGATGGGACATGTGACACGCAGTGTAATGATGACAATCCTGCGTTCACTAACAATCAGTGCATTACAACCACAAATGATGACTTTTGTCTTAATGATGAACAAACGAACTCGGTTATGTCCTCTGTTGATTTGACGACAATCGATGACGCGGGACGCTCTATTGTAATGAGCACTGCCCAGCCTAACACAACCGGTTTACTAAATTCACGTGACGAACAGACAAATTTGTCTAATGAAAATGAACAGATCACACAAAGTAGGACGGATTTATTTAATTCCGGAACAGTGTCTGATAGTGCACATCCGACTGATAAACCTTTTTGTAAATTACAGAATGACCAAATGGTCACACAAAACGCGACAATTGTAGATACACCATCAAACAGTACTGGGAATAGAGTAGGTAATGTCACCTTGGAGCAATTTATGGCAATATTGATAGAACAGAATGAAAAACAAAACGAAAAATTAGACAAACAAAGTGAAGATTTTAAACAACTTAGTAAACAGGTCAAACAACAGAATGAAAAACAAAGTGAAGATTTTAGACAACTTAGGGAAGATAACAAACAGCTAAATGAAAAATTAGACGACAATTCTAGACAGCTTAGTGAACAAATTAGAGCTGTTGCCGCGCAGTGTCATGACACTAAGGAACAGTTGCGCGTGGAAATTGAGGGTTGTTCACAAAAAAATAGCGAAGAAATTAAGTCTGTTGCGCAAGAATTAAGGGAAATGCAAACAGCCGCAACAGAAACACTCAGAGACGAAATTAGCGGAGTCGCTAAACAATGCTCTGAAAAAGCTACACAATTACGGGACGAGTTTAAAGCAATGACGGTAGAACTTTCGCGCACAGTGGACGCAAAGATAGACGCGAAATTCGAACAGCAGAACACTCAGATAAACGAGCGCTTTAATCAGCACATACAAAACAGTGATACGCGTTTCCGCAGATTTATTCAAGATCAAAACAAAGTAAAACGACAAGTCATGGAAACAATCACTGCACAAAGACAAGAGGACAAACGTAAAATGTTCGCGAAAGCGAAGACGTATATAGACAATAATATTACTACAGTGTCCGACAAAATTAACACCATAGAACAGTTGAACGCGGAATTACGGGATGAAATTTCTGATCTTAAATTAAAAACAGATACACACACAGTAAATATCCAAACAGTGACAGACAGATTCGAACAATTAGATCTAACACAGGATTGCGATGTCATCAAAGCTGATGTCAAAAAACTGAGCGAAACTACGCGTAAGTTGCAAAAACAGATTAATGCGTCTGATTCTAAAACCGATGATCAGGTTAAAATACTGACTGAAAAATGTGATGAATTGGCCAGTCGCATTGATGTTATCGAAAATACTAATGACAATAAATCAGACGATACTGCACCGGTTTCATTTATCCAAACACCTGAATTTCAAAATTTACAGCAGACAATTAATAAGATCGATTCATCTAACAACACGTTACGTAGGAAGTTATCAAATTTACAACAAGAAGTAACAGAGATGAAAAACATTTCAGTTAATAACATGCCACAACAGACGCCACTTTATGAGCATGTGTCAGACTCACGCAGCGCGTATAATTTGGGTAATCTACAGAGAGTACGGGACTTAGATTCCGATCAACCACAGTTCAATAGATTCTCTTACGATCCTGAACCTGTTCCATCACACAGAGATGATAATTTCGACTACAAACATTTTCTGTCAGTGAGAAAGCTTAAAGTTTTTAAAAACGATAGAACGCAGATTCACCCACTGGATTGGATTCAACAATTTAGCTTTGCTCTTCCACCGAATTGGCCTGTAACACACAAACTTGAATTTATTTGCAGTTTTTTGGAAGGCGAACCGGCAACTCGTATGAGACCGATCGCGAGGCAATGCTACTCAGTAGAGGAATTTCAGAATGCTTTTCTGTCAGCGTACTGGTCGAAGACGACACAGCGCGGAATTAAAGACCAACTAATTAGTTTGCCGAATTACGAGAACTCAAATTTTCCCAGTGTGACGCAATTTTTTGAGCACATGGTACAACAAAACCAGTACCTAAGTGAACCGTACAGTGAATCCGCACTTATACAACTATGCATCTCTAAATTACCACGGTCATTACGAGTGTCACTTCTAACGGGCCAGCAAAAAGAAAACATTTCAGCATTCAGAGATCTTTTACAGCTCTTGGAGGTACAGCAATCCGATTATTCTTTTGTAAACAAAAACTTTTCGTGTAACAACCAAGGTCAACAACAGTACTACAATTATGATCAGGGACGTAATTTCAATCGGAAAGATAACAGACGCTTTAGGAACGACAACTACCAAAACTTTAATAACAGGCAAAATTCTAATTATCAATACCGTCAAAATTTTCAGCAACAGGAACAACACTTTGGTAACAATAGAGGTGTTTCACAACAACAACATCAAAACCAGCCGGTTAGCATACCTAACCAACAATGGAATACACAAGGTCAACCAGGCTTTAATGTTTCGCCGCGTGGACGTATAGTCCCTGGTTCAACAAATAGTAACGCACGGGAGCAGAGAAACAACTATGTACAAAGAAGACAGTATTTCAATTCCTATCGCAATACACCGTATAGGAATGATTATTACGACAGACGTAAAAACGATGAGCACAATTACCAGCGTACATATAATAACAGTCGGTCTCACCAACAGCAAAATCATACGCAAGAACATATTCTCATGAATGAACCCGACAGTAGGTACCATCCAGAGCGTAACACGTCTGGAAGAAGTAATAGAACAGTTCAAATAGTAGAAATGCCACAGAATCCTCCTAGTAACAATAACACGTCAGATAGAATCTGACTAGATACTGCACAGGACGCATCTTCTAATAACACAAGCACTACCTTTGACACGCAAAATGTTGTTCACGAAAATGTAATTACTTTTGACGACATCAGAGACACTCTTTTACAGGAAAGACCAGTTATTCAGAAAACCATTTCACATCCTGTTATCGAAATTAAAATTGGTTCATCGAAATTTTCAGCAGTAATCGATTCCGGATCACCTATATCAGTAATTAATGAGGAGACTTTCAACGAGTGCAACAAAGAGAATACTTATCCGACGTTACCTTTAGGCAAAACAAAAGTGAAAGGAGCAGTATCGAGAAAAGGGGTAGACGTTAAATTACAGACGCATTTATCATTTTGTATTGGAGGTCATACTTTTCACTCTAATTTTTGGATTGTGCCTTTATTGACAACAGACGTTATTTTAGGTACGAATTTTCTGGTACAACACGACGCAGTCATTGATTTTCAGAATTCTTATTTAATGCTAAAGGATGAAAATGTACAACTTGCTTTAGAATTTCAGCACTCATTATCTGCGGAAGAGCAAACAATCAACCGCACAGAGGTCGTTTCCGCAACACGTGACATAGACTGTAATCCCACATTGTTAACGGATACGTACGTACATAACTATAATACTCCAGACGAAGCTGACTACGACGTTATGCAGTTGATTTCTGATAAGGTTAAAGAGAGCAGTGCAACTACAGACGACGAACAAACGCAATTACACAAAATTCTTTTACAGCAAGCTCCAGTTTTTGACAACATTCCTGGTACTATGTCCGGATTTATGTATGAATTTCAAGTCAAACAGCACGATACATTTAAAGCAAAGCATTATCCCATTCCATATATTCACAGAGAACAAGTTAAAAAAGAATTGCAGGATATGCTCGACCAAGGAATTATTGAACCGGCAGTTAGTCCATACATAAACCCGCTACATATTGTTAAGAAAAAAGATGGCTCACTTCGCCTTGTACTTGATTCACGCCACATTAATGACATTATTATTAATGAAACAGATCGACCACAGACATTAGAGGAACTTCTACAGAAATTTCATGGTACAGCTATTTATTCTACATTAGATTTGAAATCGGGATTTTGGCAAATTCAACTTCATCCGAACTGCAGAAAATACACCGCTTTTCTCTGTTTTGGCGACTGTTATCAATTTTGCAAATTACCGTTCGGCTTAACTATTTCTTCTGCAGCTTTTATTCGCGGTTTGAACACAATACTTCCGACAGAACTTAAGGACAGAATCACGACGTATGTAGACGACATTCTTATCGCAGAAGCTAATTGGTTTGAACACAATCTGATTCTTGAACAACTGTTACAAACTTTTCATGCACAAGGACTTACAGTTAATCTTAGTAAATCGCACTTTGGCAAAACTTCCATAAAATTTCTTGGACACGTAATCTCAGCAGAAGGCATTGCACCTGATCCGGAAAAACTTCAGGCTCTACGTGACATTAGTGTTCCTACGACGAAGAAGCAATTACGCAGTTTTTTGGGCTTAATTAACTTTTTTCGCAAATTTATTCATCATTCTGCTTTAGACACGCCTAGACTATGCCAGTTAACGGGTAAAAACAGTATTTGGTCTTGGGATAAGCAAGCACACTCTGAATTCGTGAACCTGAAACATGCTTTGTTGAATGCACCACTATTATCGCACCCAGATCTTACTAGAAATTTTTCCATTGCCACTGACAGTTCCAACACCGCTTTAGGCGTACACATTTTCCAGGAAATTGAAGAAGATGGTTCTACTATAATTAAAAACATCGCATTTGCAAGTCGCATTTTGTCACCCGCTGAACGAAATTACTCTGTTACAGAATTGGAAACATTATGTGTTGTATGGGCTTTTACGAGATTTCGGCACTTTCTTTATGGCAGACATACCACCGTTTACACAGACCACAGAGCGATACAATTTTTACTCTCGGCTAAATTTACTCACGACAGGTTAAGTAGATGGAAACTTTATTTACAGGAATTTAATTTTACAATTGTTCACATTCCCGGCACACAAAATGTTATAGCAGACGCACTATCGCGTTCTCTCGGCAACAATCAGCAAGACGTAGCAACCAACTTCTGCAAAACAAATTTCAGTATCATGTACATTCAGCAAGTTGCATTTGAAAACTTTATTTCATCGTCATTACAGGACATAGCAAAGGAGCAAAATAAAGACAATGTGTGGAAAGAAATTAAACACCTTTGGCAAGATAGAAAAAATGTTACGATTAGAAACCATTACACTGTACGCAATGACGTTCTGTTTCGCCGCTCTCATCCTGACAGCAACAATTGGTTATTATGCATTCCTGACGAACTGGTCAACAAATTAATTTGGTACACTCATTTAAGCTACGCACATTACGGAGCACGAAAATGTTTTCTTGTATTGAGACAGAACTGTTATTTTACTAACATGGAGAAACGTATACGACGAGTTTTAGCGTCTTGTAAAATTCGCCAGAAAGCTAAATCAGACACCACTTCACATATTCCTCCGTTATATCCCATTATACCTGTTAAATTAAGACATATGGCCGCAGTAGATATTTTTGGTCCGATTCCGAGAACTAACAGAGGTTTTTGCTACATTTTTGTCGCTGTTGAGCTTACTTCAAAATTTGTTACTTTCACTCCATTACGCAAAGCTACTGCTAAAACTGTTTCGAAAGCATTTGTAAAACATTTTCTATTTCATGTAGGGCATGTGATGAGAGTAATTTCTGACAATGGATCACAATTTCGTAGTAGCGTATGGACACGCATGTTACGAGCCAGAAACATTTCTCCGATTTATATATCCAAGTACCATGCTTCTTCGAATCCCTGTGAAAGATTAATGAAAGAAATTGGTAAACTGTGTAGAATATACTGCCACAAAAGACATATTGATTGGGATACACACATACTCTCATTCCAAGATGTAATTAATTCCATTCCAAATGAATCCACTATGCTATCTCCGTCTGTTATACTGAAAAACGTTGAACCACCAAACAAAATTAAAGAATTAGTAGAATTCCCCAAATGTAGGCGACTACGACACCACGAAATAATTGACATTGCACTGAACAACATCAAACGTGCCGCAGAGCGCCGGAGAAGACAGCAAAAACAGGTTTGTACACGCCGCGTCTTTCACGTTGGACAGAAGATACTAATACGTACACACTATTTATCCAGCAAATTAAAAGGTAAGTGCAGTAAATTTGAACTTCTATACGCAGGTCCATATCGGATTCGCAGCATCCCTCACCCCAATGTTGTACATGTCGAAACTTTGAGAACTAGAAAATCGAAAGGCAATCACCATATATCAAACATCAAACCGTTTATTGAGTGAAACCACTGTATGATTCAACACACTATGATGTCATTTACTAATGCAATTAATTCACCTGACTAATTACTGATGATTATCGTATTTTTTTCTTGGCAAGTGCCCGGCAAGGTAAGGTTAGCAGGTCGCTCTTCTTGTCGTTACACATCAGACCGTGCATATTTTTTCAGACACACTTACGTATTTTATGACTAATTATGCAATGTTAGCTAATGACATGTTAATTTCATTACATTTTTTTTATTAAAGTCTTTAATTCTCGCCTTGATTAATTACACTACATACAAGCTGAACACAACGAACGTCACATTTGTCTCTTTATGTACGATTGTATTCCAGTTTTGTTTATATGCACTGTGAAATAATTAAGATATAACACACACCAGTCGACTTTGACATTTTTTTTTTGCCTTATGACATCTCAAGATCGTGACTGTTTTACATTTTTTGCTGCTGCATTGTGGTATTCTGTGTTCATTTTTGCATCTGAACACTGTCAATGTCTTTGACATATTACGTTTTCTGTCATGTTGTGCTGTATGATTAATTGTGTCACCATAAACCAGTCATTATTTAGTGGGTATATGATTTAAATGCAAGACATTAATCTCTGTCATCAATTTCAGAAAGAAATGATGCATGTAAGAAATAAATTCAACAGAAATGGGAATTTCACCTACGGAATAAACGAAAGAGGATGCAATAACTTTATGAGGAAGAGTAAATGGATCAGAATTAACAAGCATTAACAAGAATATACTATACTCATCGTAGAATAGCAGTCTTAACTAATTTTTTCTTTCAGAATACAAGGTGATTGATGCAGGCTGTCAGACTGAACTACACATCTTAGTTTTAATGATGAAATATGCTAGAGATAAGGAATAGTTAGGTAATGAGTAGTGAAGTGATTTTTTGCAGATGATAATGAATACTGATGAATAATGATGAAGGAAATGGTATTATGAATAATGAAGTTTTTCTTTACAGGTGATGATAATAGTGAAGTTATGATGATATGGATAATGAAGTTTTCTTTACAGATGAGGATAATGTTGAAGTTATGTATTTATGTTATGTAGTTATTTAAGTATTTGTTGCAGTTTGTTTTGACAGCAGGTGTTATATTGCATAGTAGGATGACAGAAAGTTTTGGAAAGGACAGCTATGGAGCACATTTTATACACATTTCACTACCTGTTAATTCGAAGTTCACTACTTTTCAGCATAGTGTGCGTTTCTTCTTTCAGGTCAATAATCCGTTTTTGTAATTTTTCCAGGAGAAGTTTTTTCATGATACTTACTAAACCTGTTACTTATTATACCTGTTCTAGTACTTGCATTTTTATATTTTTACCCATTTGTGTTTATCATTTATAAATGTGATCACATATACTGCCTTGTTACATAACCTTGCTACAGCTGACTCATGACGAATGACGTTACCTATCCTCATTTGCAGCAATAGGTCAAAAACAAATAGTGTTATGCATCAGCAATTAATTATCGATCCCAACGCAATGCATTGCTAAAAGAGGTATTACCAGTCCCACATAATGTCACTAGTTTATGATAATTCTAAATAATACTGATCAACTCTGAATAGTATGTCACTTGAGTAATGACTTCCTAATGAGACAAAAAAAATATATATATATATATATATATATATATATATATATATATATATATATATATATATAATAATGCCCACGATTATTAATGCTATGACTGTAATTTACTGATTTTAATAATGACTTTGTAATGATCTGAATACTACTGAATGAGGAACACTGTTTATTGTAATGAGACTACTTATAATGCCCATGATTATTAATGCTATGACTGTAATTAACTGATTTTTAATAATGACTTCATAATGATGTGAATAATACTGAATGATGAACTATGTTTTATTCTATTCAATACTTGCTGGCCACTGAGTGCCAATAATTAATGTCACTTGAAGAATTGTTATTAATTATGCCATTAATTAGCTCTTGTTTCCCATGTTGAGTTTTCATGTTTTGGTTAATGGCCAATGAGTGCCAATAATTTGTATCACTCAATGTATTATGTTTATGCTAGGCCAATAATTGACTCTCCTTTTCAACTAAGACTTCTGATGAACATTATTCTGTCTTACTAAAAATACTGTGTAACTGGCCAAGGACCGCCACTGTTTATTGTAATACGATTACCCATGATGCCAGCTAGTGATTCTTAATAGATTGTAATGACACATAATTAATTAACTATGGTACTGTTTAATAATGCTTTGTAATTAATTAAGGCTAATAATTCTTACTATATTGGAATGTCAAATGATTAATTAATTAACTGTAATTAGACAAATGATTAATTAATGACAAATGATTAATTAACTGTAATTAGGAGAAGGTTAATGATTCTTAATTATACTCTGTGACAAAAAAGAATGCGATTATTTCATAATGCTTTGTAACCAGGAAAAGAAGGCTACTGATTCTATGTAAAACAATTAATGAACATTTTTCTGTAATACTACATACTTGGTATAGAAATGTTCAATAACTGGGCTATGAATGCCACAAACTACTAATTAAGTCTGTAATTGTCAATATTATGTGACTTGATGTCCTTTACCTCATAAGCTGACTACCCTGAATTACTGCAATGTCCATTTGTCCTGTTTATCCCAGTGATCATGGAGCACTATATTTGGTTTTGCACTAATTCTACGTTGGTGTGCCTTGTAAGAGTGTGGTGTTGACACGACATGCTGTCCACCACCATGAGCGATGAAGACATTATTATGGTCCCACTGTTTGGTGTACGTAATGTACTGCCAAAATGAAAACATGGAACATTACTACGACAGTTCAGTGTCTTGGCTACACTGATAAATTCTGATGGGAAAAGAACTTCAAGTTGTGTCACTTGGTGTTGTACTTCTGTGGAAAGATATGGACTTTCAGAGCAGCTGTGTGCAATCTAAAGTGCTACAACCATGATGCAATCCTTCCCTTTCCTATCCTGATTCTTGTCACATAAAGAAAAAAATTTTTTTGGTAACATTATTTATGTTCATGGCTAACATTTTTTTTTTTTTTTTTTTTTGATTTGCTCAACTCCAGTGCGAGTACACTTATGGCACTGGTCGACATGATTTTTTGCCATTATGTTTATTTGTTGTGAAAATGCTAAAGACATTTTTCAGTGCGTGTGCACTTTGGACATGATTTTTTTTTTTTTGCCATTATGTTTATTTATTGCAAAAATACTAAAGACATTTTTTTTTGATTTGTTCTGAAGTACAGTATATGTACACTCTTGTCTTTTATATTGTATATACATTTTTATTTTAATGATATGTTCTGAACTACAGTGCATGTGCACTTATGTTAGGCGTTAATATGTTTCTATTGAACTTCAGTGCCTGTACACTTTTCTCATTTTTCAATATGATTTGTACTATTCTGTATATTCAATACTTCAATGCGTATGCACTTATGTCATTTGTTACTAATTGTATATACATTTCATCATTTGCTGATATGTTCTCAATTGCAGTGCATGTGCACTCATGTCACTTTTCAACATAATATTTTTTGCCAGTCTGTTCATTTGTTCTGAATATGCTAAAGAATTTTTTCAGTGCCTGTGCACTTTGTTATCTGTCAAATAATTTGTATATACTTTTCTGATTTGCTACTATGTTTTGTACTCACATTTTGTCTTTGTCTGATATATTTTGTACTTAGTGCGTGTGCACAACATTTAAATATTCTGTAAGTTGTAGGATTTTGTTAATTAAAGAAAAATTTTGCCGCGCTTGGCAAGTCCAAATGACTCACCATCGCTGCCAAATTTTTGCCCCCCCAGTGGAGGGTTATGAAACACGTATGTAACATAGCAGCGATGGCGAGGCATTGTAGCATCTGTGACCAGAGAGTATGCGCTTGACCGCGCGAGTGTTGCGAGCGGTTCTCAGTCTGTCAGTCAGTCGTTGCGAGTCTGTCGAGTAGTCGTTGCGAGTCCGTAGCTCTGTCTAGTTGCAGAGCAGTACGCTAATAGTCGTCATGCAGAGCGGTCGGTCAGTAGTAGCAGCCCAGTGCGGTTGTGTGATGTAGGCGGTCGGCAACACTGGTCAAGATGGTGAATAAGGTATACTGTTAATTAATATAATCATTAGATAATGTAAAAACTTATTTATTGTAATTATTCCCTAACAAGTCCCCCAATAATAATTTTTATTTCAAAAGCATTTTTTCACAAATTTAATTTTTTATTGAACTAAAGATTTTGTTGCACTTCCCATTTCATTCCACTTCTTTTGAAGAAAAATTTCACTAGAATCACAAAAAAAGAGAATATTATTATTTGCAATGCAGTTCCTCCAAGCGGTGCGCAACAACAAGAGCAGAAATGTGACATCCATTTATTCTGAGGTAAGACTTTAATTCTGATTGTTTTGCACAGGGCCAAAGACCGATGTTTCGGTTTAATTGAATTTTCTTATCACTGAATAGACCTTAAATTTTTTGTGAGGAATTTATATTTGAGTCAGATTGCGAATTTCACATTTTTGTTGCCATTGTCAGTACATTTCATTGTGGGCAGGTTACGCATAGAGCAATGTCCATTAGCATTCATAATTAAATATTGTCATATTTCTTTCTTTCAAATTTTTATGGGGAGGTTACACTCGGCTCCCATTTGTATTAAATATTGTCATTCTTTCTTATAAAATTACGGTGGGGAGGTTACACTGTGCACTTCACAAAACAAAAGAACGTGGTATCCTATACTATAATATCAATGAGTCAGCTGTGGAATCGGCCAGTTAATGCAAATACGGTGGTGTAACTCTGTAGGGATATGAAATGAAATGATCACATAGGTTCGGTCGTGGATGAAGCAGAAGAACGCAAAATCCCCAAGACTGGGTAAGTTTCACAGAAGCTCGAAATTTAGTGCGGACGTCAATGCGAGGTGCTTTTAACAGTTTCCACAATGAAACATTGTCTCAGAGATTCTGGTCGTTTGTAAAGTACACCAGTGGCAAAAAACAGTCAATACCAGTACTGAGCGATAGCGATGGAAATGTTACCGATCATGGTGTCACTAAAGCGGAGCTACTAGATACAGTTTTCCGTACTTCCTTCACGAAAGAAGACGAAGTAAATATTCCACAATTCGAAACCGGAGCAGCTGTTAGCATGAGTGACATAAAAGTAGATATCTTAGGTGTTGCGAAACAACTCAAATCACTCAAGAAAGGCACGTCTTCCGCTCCAGATGGTATACCAGTCAGGTTTCTTTCAGAATATGCAGACACAATAGCGCCTTTCATAGCAATCATATAAAGCCGCTCACTTGACGAAAGGTCTGTTCCTAAAGACTGCAAAGTAGCAAAGGTGTCACCAATATTCAAGAAAAGATATAGGAGTAGCCCATTGAATTACAGACCCATATCACTGACCTCAATTTGCAGCAGGAGTTTAGAGCATATACTGTACTCGAACATTATGAATCACCTTGAAGAAAATGACTTATTGATACATTACCAACACGGATTCAGAAAATATCGTTCTTGTGCAACGCAGCTAGCGCTTTATTCCCATGAAGTAATGAGTGCTGTCGACAAGGGATCTCAGATCGCTCCACATTCCTAGATTTCCAGAAGGCTTTTGATACCGTTCCTCACAAGCGACTATTAATCAGATTGCGTGCATATGGAGTATCGTCTCAGTTGTGTGACTGGATTCGTCATTTCCTCTCAGAGAGGTCACAGTTCGTAGTGATAGACCGTAAATCATCGAGTGATATCTGGCGTTCCGCAAGGTAGTGTCATAGGCCATCTGCTGTTCCTGATTTACATAAATGATGTAGGTGATAATCTCACCAGCTCCCATAGATTGTTTGCAGATGACGCTGTAATTTACCGTCTAGTAAAATCATCAGACGATCAATTGCAATTACGAAATAATCTAGACAGAATTTCTGTATGGTGCGAAAAGTGGCAATTGGCACTAAACAAAGAAAAGTGCGAGGTCGTCCACATGGGTACTAAAATAAATCCGATAAATTTTGGGTATACGATAAATCGCACAAATCTAAGGGCTGTCAGCTCGAATAAATACCTAGGAATTACAATTACGAGCAACTTAAATTGGAAAGACCACACAGATAATACTGTGGGAAAGGCGAAATAAAGACTGCGCTTTGATGGCAGAACACTTAGAAGATGCGACAGGTCCACTAAAGAGACAGCCTACACTACACTTTTCCGTCCTCTGCTGGAATACTGCTGCGCGGTGTGGGATCCTTACCAGGTAGGTTTGACGGAGAACACCGAAAAGTGCAAAGAAGGGCAGCTCGTTTCGTGTTATCGCGCAATAGGGGTGAGAGTGTCACTGATATGATACGCGAGTTGGTGTGGCAGTCACTGAAACAAAGGCGGTTTTCTTTGTGGCGAGATCTATTTACGAAATTTCAATCGCCAACTTTCTCTTCCGAATGTGCAAATATTTTGTTGACACCCACCTACGTAGGGAGAAATGATAATCATAATAAAATAAGAGAAATCAGAGCTCGAACGGAAAGATTTAGTTGCTCCTTTTTCCCACCCGCCATTCGAGAGTGGAATGGTAGAGAAGTAGTAGGAAAATGGTTCGATGAACCCTCTGCCAGGCACTTAAGTGTTAATTTCAGAGTAACCATGTAGATGTGGATGTAGAATGTTTAGACGAAATTATTAATAACCAGTCCCATACCCGCGTGGAAAGGTATAAGGAATGCTCAAATGAAAATGACGCATCGACTGTAGCGGCTTTGTATGTAATCGCAGTGGGTGAATGTTAGAGATGGCGTGGTGGTTTTCCCAGTTGCACAAGCGGAGTTAGCGGCTTCGCAGCAATTTCCTCATTTCTGGAAAAAAAAATTTTGTGCTGTTCGTTGCGTGATGGATTTCTCCCGATCAGCACAAAGAGTAGTTATCACGGTTCTTTGTGCAGAAGAAGAGCAACATCTTCATAAATTTACCAAAAGATGAAAGAGATGTACGGAGAGCAGCTTCTCTAACAGCAGACAATATTCTGGTCATGTCAGCGTTATGAGGCCGGGTGTGTGGCCAAAAAGGCCCTCGAGCTCCTTCAGAAATTCCGATGGGAGGTTCAGGAACATCCTCCTTATAGTCCCGATATCTCCCCATGCGACTCGCGTATCTTCGACCCCTTAAAAAATCTTTAAAAAATCAGAGGTTCATCTGTGACAACGAAATGCAGGACATCGTGGAAAACTGGATTCGTCAGCAACCCAGGAGTTTCTACATTGCTACCATCCAAAGAAAAGAAATAGAGTAGGGTTTCACTTCCCGACGACATAGAGAAATGGACCACATGCTTGGACTGTGCCAAGGATGAGGAAGAAACCGGCCGTGCTATTTCAAACGAACTACTCCGGCATTTGCAAGGAGCAATTTAGAGAAATCACGGAAAACCTGAATCAGGATGGTTGGATGCGGATTTGAACCGTCGTTCTCCCGAATGGGAATCCATTGTGCTAACCACTGCGCTACCTCGGTTGGTCTGATGCCATCCACACCCTTTGTACGCTCTGGGATCGATGTATCAGTATCAAGCCAATTATACATAATTTTACTGTTCCACATGAACTACACAAATCAAAAACTGTTTTGCATCACTCCTGTAAATAGATGTTCACTGTGGATATTGTATCACAGTCACAGTCCCGTTGACTTTTCAGAGATGTCACTAAACCCGGCCAAAGATGTAAACAACCATGCATGAGTAGCGCCTATTAGACTGAGGGGGTCCGACAGCCGATCAGTTCCAGTCATTCCACCAGGAAGGAGGTACACGGCTCGTGCTGTCTGTAGTTCAACCATGCCTAGACGGTCAATACCGCATTCTTACTTTGTGCCAGGAAGGGCTCTCAACAAGAGAAGTGTCTAGGCGTCTCGGAGTGAACCAAAGCGACGTTGTTCGGACATGGACGAGATACAGAGAGACAGGAACTGACGATGACATGTCTCGCTCAGGTCGCGCAAGGGCTACTACTGCAGTGGATGACTGCTACCTACGGATTATGGCTCGGAGGAACCCTGACAGCAACGTCACCATGTTGAATAATGCTTTTCGTGCAGCCACAGGACGTCGTGTAACGGCTCAAAGTGTGCGCAACAGGCTCCATGATGTACAATTTCACTCCCGACATCCATGGCGAGGTCCATCTTTGCAACCACGACACCATACAGCGCAGTACAGATGGGCCCAACAACATACCGAATGGACTGCTCAGGATTGGCATCACTTTCTCTTCACCGGTGAGTGTCGCCTATGCCTTCAACCAGACAATCGTCGGAGACGTGTTTGGAGACGACCCGATCATGCTGAACGCTTTAAAAACACTGTGCAGCGAGTGCAGCAGGGTGGAGGTTGACTGCTGTTTTCGGGTGGCATTATGTGGCGCCGACGTACGCCGCTGGTGGTATGGAAGGCGCCGTAACGGCTGTACGATACGTGAATGCCATCCTCCGGCCGATAGTGCAACCATATCGGCAGCATATTGGCGAGGCATTCGCCTTCATGGACGACAATTCGCACCCCCATGGTGCACATCTTGTGAATGACTTCCGTCAGGATAAAGACATCGCTCGACCAGAGTGGCCAGAATATTCTCCAGACATGAACCCTATCAGACATTCCTGGGATAGATTGAAAAGGGCTATTTATGGACGACGTGACCCACCAACCACTCTACGCCTAATCGCCGTTGAAGAGTGGGAAAATCTGGACCAACAGTGCCTTAATGAACTTGTGGGTAGTATGCCATGACGAACACAGGCATGCATCAATGGAAGAGGACGTGCTACTGGGTATTAGAGGTACCGGTGTGTACAGCAGTCTGGACCACCACCTCTGAAGGTCTCACTGTATGGTGGTACAACATAATGTGTGGTTTTCACGAGCAATAAAAATGGCGGAAATGATGTTTGTGTCGATCTCTGTTTCAATTTTCTGTACAGGTTCCGGAACTCTCGGAACCAAGATGAAGCAAAACTTTTTTGATGTGTGTATATTTATCCACATGAACTATATATAACTGTAGTCTCCTTCTTGTCGGGCACACCTTACGTACAATAAATGAAAGGTAATGACTACAATCTATTCGGTGTCTTCTGTGTAGTATTGATCCACATTGTGTTTTGCTCCCAGACTCTATCATTGACGATGTAAATTTGTTTATACAATTTCTCGTCCCAAACCAGAATGGCTACGTGGTCAATAAAAAAATTAAAATATGTCAAGAGCCAAAAATAACAGAAGCACATAATAACAATACAAAAAGACAGAATCAAAGAACGAATTCCAAAAATGTCATGTACAGTTAGGCGTTGAGTGACCGTTAATGGACACAATCTCTGAATAAGTATCCACAAAACGGGTATATGGTTCTTTATGCTTGGTTTGTGGATACTTGTTAGGCACTTATACAATAGTAACGTCTCCACGTCCACTTTTGTACTAGAATATGAGATAAAGTTCGAAATTGTCTAGTAGCGCCTAATAAAGTACATATTTTAATCTAACAGCCTGGTAGAAAAGACGTCTTTCTTTGAACCTATTGAGGCTGTTTTTATATTATATGCGTATCTGTAGCCTTAAGCTATTCATTCGTGGCCAATACTCGTTCAAGAACATACAGCAGCAGTTGTTTCTAACAAGAAATGAAAAAGATTTTCTGTCTGAGTGTTGTACAAACACATTAAAACAAGAGACAATGCTCATAAAGTATGCTAAACATCGACACTGCAATGTGTTAATGTTCACTAAACATGGTGAAGAATCGTAAAGTAAATCGCTTCATCCCATCATTTTGACACTGGAAAAGTTGCGTTGTAATAGGTGAGAATCTTGTTAGCGAGTAAGCGCGACGAGCTGTGAATGGGCAGCGAATGACTCTAAGCGCATGCTTTCCTCTCAGATTTAAATGCGGGAACAGTTACAGCCACGAAAAATAACACTCTGAAAGCCTCGGCACTGAAGAAATAATCAAAACTTCAGACACGAATATAGGATGAAAAGGGAAGCGTCGTACCTAGGCAGATTCGGGCTTTTTGTACAGCGTACTGATTATTAATTATTTTGAATACGATAATGACGGAAGCTGAAGAGTTGAATTAAAATTTGAATACGCAGTCAGATGAAGCTCGTATCGCGTGGAAGCCGGGCTCACGTCCCAGTCAGTACTGCCAGGCGCGGGTCCGTGGTTCAGTCCCCGGAGCCGGGGCACAATTTATTACTGTGTCGCCCTTCCCTCAGTATAACTCGTTTATCCCCACTTTGATTGCACTACTGCGAACTGCGATTTTAATAACAATAAAATATTTGAAGACCGTCGTGTTTACTGGCAAGAACTACTGACAAAATTTCTTTATTTTATAGCCATTTTAGCCGGCTTTATAAGAACATTTACAAAACCATATTAGGCGAATTAAAATCAATGCCATCAATAATAAAATTCATAAATTCGTTACCGAAAACGAAGTTACACCACACAGAATAACGTAGCCAGTGTATCATAAAACATAGATACATCGCTTTTGTATAGCGTTACATGTTCTCACATAGTAGTTCAAGGTGAATCAGGAGGAAAGGTACATGCGTTAAGGGGTATTCCGAATGGTTTCCCAGATAGAACAAATCTAATGTTGATTGTTATATATTTGGCGTATTATTCAGACATTGACATTACACAGGTCTGGAAAAAATATTTTTTGAAAATTGTTTGAAATTTGATAACTGACTTTTATGTACTTTTCAGTGCTGATTTCAAAAATACAATCCATTTATTTCTATCACGCCAGGTTTTCTCACAAAAAGGGAGTATTTTTGGGTATAATAACAAAATTTAAGCAATTTATCACTTTTTTTCAACGTTATAATTTTTTTGTAAATAATGTTCTAAACTACATTTCCAGTACACTTCCACTTCTCTTTAAGCTCATAAGTCCTTATAATAACGCTTTCGCTTACAGTCGAAGCTTCTTTCATTTCTTTTCCGGCTGTGGACTCGTTGAGGATCATCTCTTTTTATCATACAGCAGTAGTCCGCTATCATGTTGACGTTCCATCTTCCTTGATATCTTCTTTCTCGTTCTTTGATGTCTTGTTGGAATCTTTCACCCTGCTCTTCACGTACATCACCAAGGTTTGCAGGGAAGCAGTCAAGATGTGAGTGGAGAAAATGAACTTAAATGCTCATGTTACAGCCCAGCTTCTTAAAGTTGTCGAGCATGTCTGCAACGATTGTGTTGTAGTTTGGATCTCTTTTGTTTCCTAGGAAACCGGTAACAAATGAATTAAAAGATGTCCATGCCGCCTTTTCTTTTGTTTCCATTTTGTCCGCAACGTTGGGATCTGTCGTTAGTTTTCTAATGTCTGGTCCGACAAAGATTCCTTCCTTTAGCTTTGCCTCGCATAAACCAGGAAACTGTCTACAAAGATATCTGAAACACTCCTCTTCGTTTGGCAATGCCTTAATAAATGGTTTCATCAGCCCCAACGTGATGTGAAGTGGTGGAAGTAATTCATTTTTGGAACCCAGAAGCCTTTTACTCTCAACAGGTTTTTCTCAACGGCCAAGGTTTTTTTTTGTATAGTGTTGCAAGAACAAAACTAGCACTCATCACTATGATTTTTGAGGCTCCCTCCAAACCATTGATATTCCAAAACGTAAGGACTGCTTTTTACGTTGAAACCATTACCTCAGTTCTTCAACACACACTGAACAAAATTTGTGTGGGGCCCAAGGCTTATCTTGATCGCCTAACTTTATACCAAAATAGGTAAATATACTTTTTCAACAAAATCGGAAATGTTTCTTTGTTGCTTTTTAACGGTATGGTTACCACGAATGTAGCAGAAGGAATCTGGCGAGTTTATACATCCTCTGGTAGCCACTGTCCATTGCCCATGAAACAACTTCACAACACAAGAAAACAGTCACTACTTTATATCACTAGAAACAACAACACGTGAACAGGACACAGTGAAGAGATACTGTGAACGGAAGGACAATAGCAGAAGCACGCTGCTTGGTGATGGCGGGGGAAGGGGCAGCGCAACAGACAGGCACTGACATGAAAATACTGCTGTTTTCTCCTAATTTTTATTTTAAGCATATCTAGTATAAAACCGGCTAGATAACAGTTTGTGGAGATCCTAAAAACCAAAATTCAAACTCACTAGAGTGCTGAAATATCGAAAAAAGCTAAAACTAGGCAAGCAGTTTCTGAAATAACTGTACGTAATGGAATTTTTTCACTATTTTTCCCGAAATCAGCGTTGAAAACGCTATAAAAATCACTTAATAAATTTGAAACAATTTTTATGTCGCAGACCTGTGTTATTTGCAACGTATCACAGTAATGTAGAGGAAGTTGGAATGAATAATTTGATACGGGACACTCGCGGTCTGTCAAATCGGGAAGCCACCTCCGGTCGGCCTACAGGAACTACCTAAGCAACAGCACACGCTCCTTGCTCGAGATTTCCAGTATTCCCGCGCTCTCTTCACGCATACCTATAGTCCTAGAAAAAAACCGTATAGCACCTTTATGTGGGAAACAGTAGTTTCATTTTGTACTGTGATACGTTTTCGTTGGAGAGGCGGTTTTCGAGTTATTCAGGAGAAAGAAAAGCGATGTTCAATGTGCCAAATCTTTGAAATCCTTTGGAACATGGCATATGTCCATATGAAGGCCGACTGTTGATATGACATGAATAAGGGCGCATTCTAGTCCAATTTGTGGTTGACGATGCAATTTGTATTATTATTTGACAAAGGATAACTGTGAGCAAATGCGATGCATGTGTGCCTTTATGTTATACTCTGTTCATAGTTGGTTACGTACTTTCTGTGGTGTTACCGCCAGACACCACACTTACTAGATGGTAGCCTTTAAATCGGCCGCGTTCCGTTAGTATACGTCGGACCCGCGTGCCGCCACTATCAGTGATTGCAGACCGAGCGCCGCCACACGGCAGGTCTAGTCTAGAGAGACTCGCTAGCACTCGCCCCAGTTGTACAGCCGACTTTGCTAGCGATGGTTCACTGACTACATACGCTCTCATTTGCAGAGACGACAGTTTAGCATAGCCTTCAGCTACGTCATTTGCTACGACCTAGCAAGGCGCCATATTCAGTTACTATAATTACTTCAAGAATATTTTCCGAACAGCTAATACTGTGAATCATGTACCGTCAGGAGCGACTTTCATCATTAATGGATTAAAGTTAAGTATGAAACTAAATTCGTCCGCTTTCTGAATTCTCATTCCTTGTCATGTTCCAGACCTCACGTCAGTATAGTTCTTCCCTCCACACGCCAGCCTGCGTGAGCTAAAACGCGTGCATTGCGGCCTCCATTCGTAACACGGTGTTGGCTCTTCTGCCAACACAACACTTTCATTTCTAGTGTCAAAATCGCCAATTTCAGTATGTGATCCCAATGATTTTATAAGGCCTAATATGATGTTGTATGTAAATACTTTTAGGTGAGTGGGTGATGTCTTATTACGTGTGCTTTATCGTTAACATTTACATCAGTTAACAGGATTGTGAGAGTTTTAAACTTATGATGGTCTTTATACGTTCTTTCTATTGGTATACAGGAACCTGATGACGGTCTGTGGACCGAAAGTGGTTGCTCAATAAAGCAATTTTATCAGCAGGTATTGGCGGTAAGTAATGGCGTTCTCCAATTACTTTGGAGGTGTGGGCACCACCTTCTGAAAATCACAAATCAATAAAATATCTAAATGGCTTTACATAACAACAATAATAATAATAATAATATATTGTCTGATATAGACAATAGAGTATGTAAAATGTTTTAATATATTAAGTATAATTCGTTGACGCCTGTGCTTAATAAATAACTTGGGTATAGCTTTCAACAAAATACAGTTCAAACAAACGCAGTATTTGAAAAACATTTGTCGTAAAATTTGAGGGGTACATGTATCACGTAATTTATTGAAGGACTGCAACACCGAGCAAACTTCGATAAGGTCATAATCTACACGGAATAAAAGTGAAGTATGCGCTAATCAATATAAGTGATTCACTTCATACTACGTTTGAAAACGCAGGCCTTCGGACTGCAGCTATGTGAGAGTAAAAATTAGAAGAATACTCTTTGTTTGAGTCGTTTCCGCGCAGTTCAGGAAGACAGTAGTTCCGTTGTTTCTTCTCAGTGAAGAGTGTCTCGTTTACTGTTTTGTCGTACTCAACTAACTGTAGTTTCGTGTTCTACCTGTGGTCTCACGAATTCGTTGCCATTTTCGAGATTCTTGGCAATAATTCAACTTTATTATGTGAAAATTATCTGAGAAACGTGTAAACTAATCGTTTCATTCTTCCTTGAATCCGAGCCTAAATAGAGCCATGTTAATTTAGGTTCAATCTTCAGCAGTGATACTTGCCTGGGCCAGTTCATTCCCTCATCATTACAAAACTGAGACAAAACGCCTTTTATTGCAGACTTAGCGTCTACCTTAAGTCAAACACTCACCGTTAACCCGTTCTTTACGTGTACATCTGGCCGTAAGGGGACCACTACTGCATCCGTACTGAACACCGAACACAAATACAGGCTTTTTCCTCCATCTGCTGAGAATCAACTTCGGTCATAAGGGAGCTCTACGGGTAATATCTCGTTTTAGCAGGGGTTTCATCGAAACTGATCAACTAATTACTGGTAATACACGAGCAGTTCAGTACTTGAGCTACATCAGTAACAACCGATGGAGCTGATCCGAAAGCTCACAGACTACGTAACACACTGAGGCTTTGTGGACTGACGGGGACGAATGCAGACGCGAGTGTGTTCAAATGCATCCTACTTCGAAAGCGTCGTTTCTTGTGTGTCAGATCTTATACACGTCATTCTCTACCAGAACGTAGCACTGTTCGTAGAATCCGCAGAAATTTACTCTTTTACTGTTGGCGAACCAACTGAATTTCACTGACCGTATCACAGCCCATGGACCTTTCCGTGTAGGCGTGCGTGTTACCGCTTCCGCAACTGCGAAGTTTGCCGACCCCGGATTAATTTCGCCTGTCGCATTAACGACAAGGGATAAGTGTCCCTGCCAGCCCAGATGTTGTCTTTAGGCAGTTTCCCACATGCCACTAGAAGAATATCGCACTGTTCCTATGTGCCGCTTCGGATACACGATTCGCAAAAATATTCAGTACAATTTCTCACACTTGCACACAGAACGTTTTTTTCCGGGGGAGAGGGGGGTGATTAGGAGAGAGACGACCTTCGCTGTCTGATCTGCTGAAACGCTTACTCAGTAGGAGTAACTGGGGGATGAGATACGATGATAGGACATGTATTAAGATGTGATAGAATTAAGTTTATTGGGAGAATTTTAGGAAAGAGTGGTTCACCTGTAAAGAAGACCACATACAGGACGCTCGTGTGACCAATTCTTGAGTACTGTTCGAGTGTTTAGGATCTGCTCCAGGTCGGATTGAAGTAAGACATCAAAGCAATTCAGAGGTGGGCTGCTAGATTTGTTACCCATAGGTTCGAACAGCACGTAAGTGTTACGGATATGCTTCGGGAACTCAAATGGGAATCCCTGGAGGGAAGGTGACGTTCTTTTCGAGAAGCACTGTTGAGAAAACTTGGAGAACCAGCATTTGAAACTGACTGCCGAATGATTCTGCTGGCGCTAACATGCATTGGGCGTAGGGAAAACGAAGATAAAATACGAGAAGTTAGGGTTCATACGGAAGCATACAGACAGTCGTTTTTCCCTCGCTCTATTTGCGAGTGAAACAGGAAGGGAAATGAAAAGTTAGTGGTACAGGGCACCCTCCGCCACGCACCGTACGGCGTGTTGTGGAGTATCTATGTAGATGTAAAATAATTTCCTTAGTACTAGAGCGAACTGTAGTGGGAAAAAATTATAGGACGGCGACTAAAGTAAGAAAGAAAAATTTATTTAAGTGTGTATAAATACTTCTATTTTGCCAAATGACTACCAGTTTCGGTGCCATCTACTTACGATCTAAAACGGTGCACAGTTGAAATACATGTTTTGATAATTTTTATGGATTGTGTCTCTATATGAGAGGTACAAAGTACAACTCTACAACGTAGGCAGCACCTTACCCTTGGCGAACAGTCGTCAAAATGGCTTACCCAACTAGGTGTGTCATAGTTTGGATGAATAAGTAAAGGTCATTGCTACGTGTTAAAGCAGACGCAGATTGCGCCAGAAGTGAAAGAGAGTTCAGTGTAAGAGATATAGAAAACGTTCATCGCATAATACTTGGACTTTAAGAATATAAATAAAAAGAAAAACGCAACAAACGAGCGGTCATCACTGTGTGACGTTGTTTTGAAAATATTAATACTTTAAGATTACGTTGTATGAATGTCTGAACTGTGGAATGGATACAAAACTCCAGTTATCGCTTAGCATGTTGTAACTACAAGTGGTGTGCTTACTCTGTGTTACTGCTAGCAAAGCTTTACACGAATTGATTGGGGAATGTAACTCCCAGTACCAATAAAGAAATACAGTCACTGTAAAATACATTCAGCCCCTTAGTCACTGAATCATCTGGCCGTGTTAAAACCGATAACCTTGGTCCCTGTGCGCGCAACAAATAAATTAAATTGTCTTACGTCTATAGCAGCAACGGTGGAACGGGATATATTCTGGACTCTCATAAAAAAACAAAAATATGCTAGCTACAGGCTCAGCAGTGTGCAGTGCTGGGCATTATACTGGAAATGCACATGAAATTCTTTTGGCTGATAAACGAGAACATTTAAGAAAATCCAACTTCTTTAAAAAATATATGACCTGGACAGGGTGGCGGTACTGATTGTGATGAATTACTGAATTTTTTAGCAAAATTATATTTTAAGTTAAGTTTCTCTCTTCAAAAAAATAAAAACATCTGACAACTGAAGTTACATTACTCACAACTGATTCACAAACAATGAAATTTAAGCAGCATTACGTATAGCTCTGTTAACAAATCTTAGAAGTATGACAAAAGTGAAATATCTAACTAGCCTTTTTATCAAAACAGCCTCCGCACATTCTGGGGTTACTCAACAATTATAAATTATCAACCATTCATCTATACTAGGGCGCTGGCAAAAACAAAAATCATAACTATTTAACATCTTACCTTTCTTGCATCAAGACTTCTGCTCCCATGTTCAACAATACTGACATACCTAAATTAATCTACCACTTAGTGGCTTCACAGAGCACACCACAAAACTGCCTACTCCATCGTCTTACTCTCACAACTCCAGCACTGTAAGAATCTCAGACCAGAAGCTGTATCTCTGGGTCTGAGGTCTTATACAAATGTGCCCCAGTATACTCCTTTCAACTGTAATATTACATTAAGGGAATAACAACACACCCAAGCTGCTAAATTTCCCCAAAAATCTTCTTAATTTTCCTATGGGTGCTACCTGTCTTTCCCATAGTCGTGCATGCTTCTACGTTTTGCCTTTCTCCTCAAATCATTCCTTCTTCGCTATTTTTCACTTTCTATCACTTGCGTCTTTTAGACGTCTGTATTCTCTCTTGAGTGCTCCATTTGGAGCATTTTTATATTTTCTCCTTGAGCAAACTAAAATCTAAAGTTGGAAAATAAGAAACTATTATTGATGGAACAAAAGTACTGTTTGTTTTGTGTTTCAGCCTTAATAATAAAATTACTCGAAAGAAAAGTGTCGGAAGAACCCAGGAGTGCTGGAAGCAGAATTGTATCTTGGTGTCCCACACCCACAAATTGCCACCGCCTCCTCTCACTCCACGCAGGCATCCTAGAGAACCAGGGCCCCCGACTGCCTGACATTTCCCGGAGCTCGTGCCCCAATGGTGTACTCAAGCTGTCTGTATCTGTTCTCGGAGACAGACCACTTGTTATTCGTCAGGAATTTCCGGCAGGCCGGCTCTACGCCGGTGGTATTTATCCCGCAGTCCGCCCTCGTTCGGCGACAGTGGGAGATGTTTATTTTCCGATGAGTGGAATTAGGCGGCGGCTGGGTGGATCTCGGACACTGCGGTAGGTCCATGACGTCACTCGTTCCCCTTGTAAACAGAGTGCCGCTCGCTGGCCTAGTGCGGATCCGACGCTCCGCAGGTGGTCGCGCGGAGGCTTTGAACTCAAATGTCATCACACATTCCTCTCTAGTTAAAGGTGTCGGACACCGACGTTAGCTTCGTCTTGGAGGAATCACAGATCCAATACCATATCTCCGTTGCATTTGTTGCATGGATGCTAGGAGATTCCGAATGTTTAGAAAGAAATCAAACATTCAGATCAGATGTTCCTCTGGGATCAATCTTAGGACCTTTATTATATTTCCATCTATGGATCCTCTATAGCTTCCTGAAATTACCATTTTTTACACAAATTTCCAAACTGAAGGAAATTAAATGTACACTTTAAAGGTCCCTCAGAGATCAGTCTTAGGACCAT
Source organism: Schistocerca americana (assembly GCF_021461395.2). Classification (NCBI taxonomy): domain Eukaryota; kingdom Metazoa; phylum Arthropoda; class Insecta; order Orthoptera; family Acrididae; genus Schistocerca; species Schistocerca americana. Next base: position 528,514,600 of record NC_060124.1, read on the forward strand.
TATTATATACCTATCGATGCAAGCAATATAGTTTCCCGCTATTACCATTTTTATCAAGACAATCCGGAAGTGCCCCAAAAATCTGAACTGAGTATCGATATGACTCTTAATCCGCTAAGTCCTAGACAGATGTCCAGAGTCTTAAGGGGCTAGATTTATGCATCATTCAACAAGAGAAGGCTTCGTTTCCGTCGTACAGCGGTTTCGATATTGCAAAATACAAAATTAAATTTGGGATAGAGGAGGAATAACATAACCAGCTCATCGTTAACATGCTATATGTTTATGGCAGAGATTCACCGACAGCCATCGAAAAGGCTTCCAGCATATTAATGACTGTGCCAGTCCTCTTACCTAGATAGACAACAAGGTGATCGACCTTACGAATCCCTTCCCCACATCATTCTAAGTAACAGAAAAGTAATTTTTAGTTCCTCAGTTACAGTTCTTGATGTTTCATTAAATAGTAGCTCCAAGTTCGTAGAGCATTATTAAGTGTTTAGTCACGTCGTATATAAAGAGAGATATAAATATAGACAACGTCACAAGATATTTGTATCCAATTATATGTATAACATTTACATAGCAGGAGTCGTGCTGTAAATCGTAGTGCTCAGGACGGTCTGGTGGAATAGGAGAAGTTGTTGCAGTTATAACTGCACCTTACACTGTATAAAATGTTAATCTACTCTGAAAATACCGCCCCTTGTCCCCTGTTATACATATGTATGTGTGTCCCACAGAACAATTAGAATCACAGAATATGAGAATCATAGAATCTGTATCAGTCTTTGATCGCAAGAACTATTTGATCAATAATGATCATTGTCAGGTCGGTCTCTAATCGACAAAAAGAATAGCGACCCAAGACATACTAATTCTCCTATTTTAAATACTGGTCACATGTACCCTTTATTGCGTGCTTGTAGCATCTTATTCATGGATTGTGATGTCCCACAGGGGCCAAAGAAACCGACTTCGGTTGCCCTGCCCTTGCTGCCCTAAAGTTCAATGTGATGCACGTAACGTATACAATAGCGTAAAACCACGTTACTACAGACAACTGCAATTTTCACATGCAATTCGAGAGGCTGCTACCACGGACTTCAATTTCTCCACCACTTTCTTCGTAATTATCGCCGTCCCCCCTAATTGGCTCAAATATAGCATTCCTATACTAAAACATTCACTAGGCTCACAATACCTTACTTTATAAAGTCATCCTTCATACTAAAAGTGTTTGCGACAGACCTTCTGCATTGAAATCATTTTCTAAAATGAACTAATGGATTATATTGGTTCTACGTATATTGAGATCTCATATGTCTGGAGTGTTGAAAAATAGACCTTTATATGAGGTAACGAATGAAGAACTCGTTCGGATCGGTTGGCAGTGAAGGGAAGTGTGTTTGAAGGGGGCATGGTGAGGGGGGGGGGGAAGGAGGTTTAGGGGTTGTGGTGGAGGAGGTCTGGAGTCGTCGTTTAGACGAAGACATTGGTCTGAATGCAGTGAGTAGCTTCCACGGATGTAGACTGCTTCAGTTATGCACGAATGCAAAGTTTTACAGAGAATGGACTAGCCTGCAAACCTGGTTAAAAGCAGTCTGCGAGATGAAGACTACAATAATAAAATACATACTTGACACACTTCTTCATTTTTGTATAACTTCTGCGTCTGGACTTTCGTTCGTGAGTCGATAACATACTCCCGTTTATTGCCATTAATTATCATTTGAAATACTGTGCCAATACGTCTACTTTGTGAAATGTTAGGTGTTTGAATTGATGCCAGGGATTTTCTGATGTTAGTAATCCGTCAAGGATAAACAACCCAACGAATAAATAAATGACTTCCTTGTAAAGTCACGTTCACCACTGCATGTAGTGTTGTGATTATTGTATGTCATGTCAGCTTTGGCGCACACTGTTCTTTGTGCCGGCGGCAATAACTCTTCCAGTTCCTGACAAGGTGATCTAGAGGGCACGCTCTACATCCCCATTGACAGCTTTTTCCTAGTAAAGGCGAGCCACGACGGTACGGATGAAAGTCATCCGCCAGCTTCCCACAGGCACATAAATTCCACTGCGGTAGTAACATTTACAGTCCTCTAATTCTTTCTTGTAGGCATTCTGACTGGACAGTCGACACACGGCTTTTCATTATTCATTACTGAGCTACTTCCCTGTTCAATATAACGCAGTGCTTTGCTTTTTAATTCTCGCTAAATGATTACTACGTAGTAGAAAGTTATTGCGACCACTTTGCTTTGCGAACGTACTTTGTAAAGTTTCTACATTATGAGAAGTGGTAGTTGTATTTGTTGTATTTACTACAGAGAGCGTCGTTGAATACCTGAGCACGTAGGTGATAACGTTAATTCTCTGGTTATCAGAGGTTGTATTAGCAGCAGATGACGTCACTGTCGTTCTACCACGTACTGGAGTCCTTTGTCAGTGGTCGCTGAGAGAGAAGAGCGGATTTTATTTATTTTTAGATGCTTTCTAGTGCGACTGTTAGTCTGGAATGCTCTAAAATGAGCAAAGGTTTTTATTTGCTCCGACCGCTAAGCATTATATTCGCAGCAGTATTCATTCTGCAAACTATTACGCTAATGTAAACATTATCTTTTTATGCATTTAAAAATTATCAGTCATGTGTTTCAGAGTTCTGATAACTATTCTCCATCCTCCTTTTCGGTTAAACGTGTTTCAGAAGAACAGTAGAAAGAAAAGTTTCATGTAACTTAAATATTTATTGTTGTTTTAGTTACAGCTTCAATGTTTGTGACAGTACCTGAAGTAGATTATAGTTCTCATGTAATGATATCAAAATTTCGTGTGATTTAAAGTGGCAATATAATTTCAGTTTGAACCAACATTTCATTTGTCCTTCATTAGTTCGTTCAGATTTCCTCCCACTGTTGGAAAGTAAAACTTAATGTGACTTTGCTGTCACTTCTTGCAATATTGAGTGATCAGCTAACTGCATTTTTCGCCGTATAGCAGGGGTGGGCAACTGTTTTGGCTCGGGGGCCACATTGTGGAAGCGGAGGTTAACGGAGATCCGCATTTTTTAAAATGATCGCATTCTTTGGTTAACGTCAGAGTTCAGAAAAAGAAGAAATTTTCCATAAAAATTAATAAATATAAATAAAATAAAATAGTGGCAGTTTTAATCAATTTATTGATTGTGGTAGTTCATAACGATCTACAGTTGCAACCACATTTAATTTCAGAATCAATTTAAGTAGACAGATGTAGCTGTCATCCTTTTCTACAATTAATTTTTAAATCATAAGTCAGATTGCTTGTTGAGATTCTCATCACAGCCTGCAGGTTTATGTCTGTCAGAGAGCATCTAGTGGCCTGCAATTACTCTTGTTGTTCTTGAAGTCACTAAAACTTTGGACACAAATATATGTAAACCCAAATATAGACAACATTTTCCTACCCTATTCTGCTCATACACACAATTTTTCCACCAGACGAAAATTTTGTCACAGCATTAAATATGTCGTTCACTGTGTGATATGACTGCATGTCAGTATGTAATTTACGGTCGTTCCCATCAGCCACAGCTCCGAATGTCAACTTTTCTTTGTGCGACTGATATCTACACTGTACAGTACGCATGCGTACTGACATGGCCGTGATCGTGGAAATCCTCGGTCGCGCTCGGGAAGAATATCTCGGTTTTAGGCAGGTTTTTGCAGATTGTCTTGGCGGGCCACTCAGAAACCCTTAGCGAGTCGAATGTGGGCCGCGGGCGTTATTTGCCCACCCCAGCTGTACACTAATCCTTATTGGCAAGCAGCTGACGTCAGTCTTAAGGTTACCAGCAGCGCCGTGACGTCTTTCGGAGACGCACAGCTCAACGTGTAGTTCAGTCATTAGAGCAGGGCAGAGCAGAGCAGCTTTTCCCACTGTGCAGGTAAGAATGAAGCTTAGGTCCAAGAAGAACTTTGTAAGCAAGATTTGAAAAAACTTCTATCATTTGTATATTTTTATATAGCCCAGAAGTTACATTTTCTGATACAAATTTAATGAGCGACACTTGGCCGTTGTAGTCTTTGATTGTTGCTCAGGAAGTTATTCAGTATATCACAGGTAGTTACTCTTTACATTCAATTAGTAATTCTTTAAAGATTGTGAAATTCAGTTTACAGTAATTGAATGTCACACATATGATGAACTTTACACAATTAATATTTATATTGAAAAGTGATTTTGAGCAGGACGGTGGAAATTTTTTCCTAAAAGACCTTTCCATTTTTGACTGTCGAAGGTTGTCAACCTTAGTTGGAGCAAGCTCCGATTTACAACTCCGGTTGTTAACCGCAGAGAGTGTGTTTGGTCCACGAGAGCTATTTTATTTCACTCAAGTCCGCCAGTAAACCGGTGAGGACTTCCCTATCCGCCACCTGGGACGCGCCACGTAGGAGTATCACCTCTCCTCCTACTATGACAGCATAGTAGGTTCGTATAAATAAACAGTATAAAATAAATGGACATTGGAGAATAGCATCAAATGAAACAGTATATAAGAAAATAGAACCAGCCATGAGCACAATCAGGAAGAAACGCATCTCATTCTTTGGACATCTGATGAGAACTCCAGAAAACAGAATTAGTAAAAAAATAATACAAAAATTGTGGAATAGCAAGAGTGACATTAAATGGATCACAGAAATTAAGGAAGATATAAAAGAACTTCAAATTACAGTAGATGACCTAAAAAACAAGACAGAGAAAACCAGAATACTGCAAGACCCGCAAACCAGACTACAAACGAAAATCAATAAAAGGAGTACAGGAAGAGTTGTCTCAGATGAAGAAAGAAAGAAAATATCTGAAAGAATGAAGAAATATTGGGCAGACAGAAGAGCAAAACACCTTTCATATAAAAATAGCCTCTAATAAGTATATTACCTAAATATATTAAGTTATTGTCAAACCAAATTGTATCCATTTGTAACAACTTGTTTAGAACTTTGTATTTTTGACTACAGTGGTCCAATGAAGGCCATAAAATAAATAATAAAAAAATTGAAAAGTGATACAGTTATGGCACTCCTTGGTGACGGCATACTAGCGACATTGCAATCAGAATTTAGAATACTTCCATCTGCACCACAAACAGTATATAAATTACACCACGTAATCACACGGCTAGGAGACTTAATACAAGAACACTGACAGGCTGTGTTGTAATTAACAGAACTTGAAATGCGCCTTCGACACATCTCGAGAGGGTGAACAGCGCACAGAAGCTGCAGTGTCTCTCTCAGAACTGCAGACAGTGCGCTCCGCCTAAATGTGCGGAGAATGCGGGTTTATGTTTACCTCCCTTATACAGTTGGCTGTGCCCAGCGATTGCTGAGGTCTCAATAGTGTTAAGGAAGAGATTTCGATCAGTAATGGACAAACGACGAAGACCATGAGGGTAGTGCAAAACTTTCTTAGAGAAGTATATATACACTCCTGGAAATTGAAATAAGAACACCGTGAATTCATTGTCCCAGGAAGGGGAAACTTTATTGACACATTCCTGGGGTCAGATACATCACATGATCACACTGACAGAACCACAGGCACATAGACACAGGCAACAGAGCATGCACAATGTCGGCACTAGTACAGCGTATATCCACCTTTCGCAGCAATGCAGGCTGCTATTCTCCCATGGAGACGATCGTAGAGATGCTGGATGTAGTCCTGTGGAACGGCTTGCCATGCCATTTCCACCTGGCGCCTCAGTTGGACCAGCGTTCGTGCTGGACGTGCAGACCGCGTGAGACGACGCTTCATCCAGTCCCAAACATGCTCAATGGGGGACAGATCCGGAGATCTTGCTGGCCAGGGTAGTTGACTTACACCTTCTAGAGCACGTTGGGTGGCACGGGATACATGCGGACGTGCACTGTCCTGTTGGAACAGCAAGTTCCCTTGCCGGTCTAGGAATGGTAGAACGATGGGTTCGATGACGGTTTGGATGTACCGTGCACTATTCAGTGTCCCCTCGACGATCACCAGTGGTGTACGGCCAGTGTAGGAGATCGCTCCCCACACCATGATGGCGGGTGTTGGCCCTGTGTGCCTCGGTCGTATGCAGTCCTGATTGTGGCGCTCACCTGCACGGCGCCAAACACGAATACGACCATCATTGGCACCAAGGCAGAAGCGACTCTCATCGCTGAAGACGACACGTCTCCATTCGTCCCTCCATTCACGCCTGTCGCGACACCACTGGAGGCGGGCTGCACGATGTTGGGGCGTGAGCGGAAGACGGCCTAACGGTGTGCGGGACCGTAGCCCAGCTTCATGGAGACGGTTGCGAATGGTCCTCGCCGATACCCCAGGAGCAACAGTGTCCCTAATTTGCTGGGAAGTGGCGGTGCGGTCCCCTACGGCACTGCGTAGGATCCTACGGTCTTGGCGTGCATCCGTGCGTCGCTGCGGTCCGGTCCCAGGTCGACGGGCACGTGCACCTTCCGCCGACCACTGGTGACAACATCCATGTACTGTGGAGACCTCACGCCCCACGTGTTGAGCAATTCGGCAGTTCGTCCACCCGGCCTCCCGCATGCCCACTATACGCCCTCGCTCAAAGTCCGTCAACTGCACATACGGTTCACGTCCACGCTGTCGCGGCATGCTACCAGTGTTAAAGACTGCGATGGAGCTCCGTATGCCACGGCAAACTGGCTGACACTGACGGCGGCGGTGCACAAATGCTGCGCAGCTAGCGCCATTCGACGGCCAACACCGCGGTTCCTGGTGTGTCCGCTGTGCCGTGCGTGTGATCATTGCTTGTACAGCCCTCTCGCAGTGTCCGGAGCAAGTATGGTGGGTCTGACACACCGGTGTCAATGTGTTCTTTTTTCCATTTCCAGGAGTATATATATATATATATATATATATATATATATATATATATATATATATGTGTGTGTGTGTGTGTGTGTGTGTGTGTGTGTGTGTCATTCTGGGCAGCTTAGCACTGATGCCCAGAAAACTATTCCTTGTCCCTAACACGTAGTCTGCACTGCAAAGCAAGTTGATTTCAAACACATGATATTTGTCGTGCAGGGCAGCCTCTATGTCAGAGGCTGGGAAAAAACTAGTTTTGCCTGTATCTCTGCTCCTATTGGAGCCAGGAGATTATAGACCTCCACAATGCTGATAGTTGTGTGGCAGGAATTGATATAGGGGTTTGGGGGAAGATTTCAGACATATACACACACATACACTCTGCTGCATATATTTCATATTTAATAGTTCACATTTATCTGTGTATTGCAGTTTATTCATTGACTGTTCCTCATGATGAGCTTTTCTGATTTAAAGGATTTCATTAGGGTACACTGCAATAGTGCAAAACAAGACCCCTAGATAAGTAGTCTAGGCATTAAATTAGTCTAAGAGCTGTGCAGTCGCCGACTTAGTTGTTGGAAAGCGACAAATTAGACCATCTGGCGATTATTTCACTTCGTAATTTTGCTACCGTAAACCACTCTGGTACATTGCAACTGGTTTGACCTCACCCGGTATTAATCAGGTGTAGTCTATTACTTTCCAATATGCACTTCCCTACACGTAGCTGCCACTTGAACAAGTCTGCAACTTGGCCATAGCTGATCGTGGCTTAAAATAAAGTAAGATTTTGAATCCATCCTTGATGGAGTCTCTATCCCTTTAATATTACTATAGTCTACTATTAGATAACTTACATGTCAAGCAGCAAGTTCCAAAATACAGTCACTCACCTGAAACAAAAGAAAGAAATAGAATTAGTATAGATATTCGTTAATTCTGGATTAAAGTCAACGTACATCTATAAGACACGTCAAGGAGGTAACAGTAGTGATAACGATATTGCTATGTAATTAGCGTTGTCGTTTAAACTGTAAAACCGTGAAGACAGCATGCAATAAACGTCACACTGAAATAAAATATACTACGTGCTTGGATATGCAAGTGATTAGCATTTCAGCGCAACTGCGAATAGTAGGTCTGAGTAACGACATATACATTCTGCACATATAGAAAGTTTAGGCAGCGGGTTCCTCATTCAGAAATCGCATTTGAATGCTGAATGTTTCTATGAAGATCGTGTTGTGCTCTTTTTAAGAAGGAGAAGTGTCTGTCAGAATGCGTACGAGCGGCGGAACCACGTCCGATCAAGAGTACAGTTCATCATACCGCAGTATTGCTGCCCGCGTTGGTTGGGATCCCTCGACTGCCATGCGAATATGGAACCGATGGGTTCAGAGCGATCATATTCAGCGCCACGCAGCAGCTTAACGTCTCACGCGACTAGCGCCCGAGTGTACAGACATGTTGTTCACATTTCGGCAGACAAATCCTGTTTGGCAATTGGTCACAGTGTGAGCTCATTTGTCCAAAAGAGCACACTAGTTGCTTTCCAAGGCTGTACATGGTGTGGAACTGATACCGAACGCTCGTATGACCCTCCACGCCTGGCGCAGGTCATGACTGTGAAGTGCTGTACATTCGGTTGTATGGAATCAGTGCACCTGGAGACATGATAGAAAAGCGCTATAGAGTATTGACATGCCCATGGCAACACCGTGAATGAAGTTTCCTGATTTGTTGCTGCATCAACATGTACTATCCGACACCTCTAAAAGGAATGGTGCACCACTTGCATCCTGGTAACTCTGCTTAAGAAGAGCTGTCGTAATTGGACCTTAACCGACAAGAACGGGATGCGTGCGCCGCGTCTTGTCAGTGACAATCGGTTCCAACCCGCCAGAAAGTCTGCGCCGTGATAGACACGGCACTGTTGCAATGGTGCGAACATGGCATTTCAATTTCTAGACGACAGAGTCGAGAGGGGAGAACGTAATTGCCCTTGCACTGCCTGCGGCCGCTAAGTCTTCAGTCCGAGTTGGAGGCTACGTGAAGTTTCCTACCCCGTCGTTTCTGTCCATATCGTAGGTTTCACAGGTACCATGGCACTTACGACCAATCGGTTTCGCTCCATGGTATTTCCGACCAGGGCCTCCATCGTTGCTGATTTACGCCAGTGGTTCACAACCAGAGGATGTCTCGTCACCATGAATTATGCAGTGGCCGCGCCGAGAGCTTGTGTATACGTGTAGTTTCCTGCATTACTTGAGTTCGATACACTGTCAGTACCGTAAACAGTGATTACAAAGGCAGGTAAACCGTATTGTCTCAAGGGAGAGAAGTCTTCCGAAGTAAGAGTGATTTAAGGTGTGCCGCATGGGAGTGTCGTAGCCGTTACATAAATACATAAATGGCCTTGTGGATAACATTGGCAGTTCACTGAGGCTTTTTGCGGATGATGCTGTAGTATATCGAGAGGTTGTAACAATGGAAAATTGTACTGAAAAGCAGGAGGATCTGCAACGAATTGACGCATGGTGCAGGGAATGACAATTGAACCTCAATGTAGACAAGTGTAATGTGCTGCGAATACATAGAAAGAAAGATGCTTCATCATTTAGCTACAACATAGCAGGTCAGCAACTGGAAGCAGTTAATTCCATAAATTATCTGGGAGTAGGCATTAGGAGTGATTTAAAATGGAATGCTCATATAAAGTTGATCGTCGGTAAAGCAGATGCCACACTGAGATTCATTGGAAGAATGCTAAGGAAATGCAATCCGAAGCCGGTCGGAGTGGCCGTGCGGTTCTAGGCGCTAAAGTCTGGAGCCGAGCGACCGCTCCGGTCGCAGGTTCGAATCCTGCCTCGGGCATGGATGTGTGTGATGTCCTTAGGTTAGTTAGGTTTAATTAGTTCTAAGTTCTAGGCAACTAATGACCTTAGAAGTTAAATCGCATAGTGCTCAGAGCCATTTTTTTGCAATCCGAAAACAAAGGATGTAGGTTACAGTACACTTGTTCGCCCAATGCTTGAATATTGCTCACCAGTGTGGGATCCGTACCAGATAGGGTTGGTAGAAGAGATAGAGAAGATCCAACGGAGAGCAGCGCGCTTCGTTACAGGATCAATTAGTAATTGCGAAGACGTTACGGACATGATAGATCAGTGGAAGACTCTGCAAGAGAGACGCTCAGTAGCTCGGTACGGGCTCTTGGTGAAGTTTCGAGAACATACCTTCACCGAGGAGTCAAGCAGTATATTGTTCCCTCCTACGTACATCTCTCGAAGAGACCATGACGATAAGATCAGAGAGATTAGAGCCCACACAGAGGCATACCGACAATCGTTCTTTCCACGAGCAATACGAGACTGGAATAGAAGGGAGAACCGATAGATGTACTCAAAGTACCCTAAGCCACACACCGTCAGGCGGCTTGCGGAGTATGGATATAGATGTAGATGCGCAGAAAGTGTGATGAGTGCGCGAAGTAATCGTGCGTGAAATCTGAGGGGTGTAAGCGCTACGCGGCGCGGAGTAGTAACAGCCCACTTGACGAAAGAGATGTTCAGATGAAAAAACACTACTTGTTTCCCAGAATTTTAAAGAGGAATTTCAAGATATATGAGACCCCCTAGACTAGACTGTCTAGAGGTATTGGGACGACCAAGAAACTTAGCTCCAGTACGGAGACTGAACTGTAAGAAGATATTTTTAAATTAACTGAAGGTAATAGTTCTTTGACAATATACGATGGGTCCGTTCCTGACGAAAGAATGCTGTTGTTCGACTGTGACGATGAGGAAAAAATCATAAGTGAACACAGAACAGCTATTACGATTGGGACATTCGACCTTTGTTGGAGACAATTCAAACAACTGTACACGATACACTTCGACATCGGAAGCACGGGCCAGGAGACGAAGGCATTACCTGTTCTATTTGATTTGCCTCTAGAACATATTCAAAATACGTATGACAAATTTTTTCCCAGCTTGAAAAATAAGATGCCTTGGCCGTCACCGAAGCTCTAGCGTTAGACTTTAAAATTTCTGCAACAGGAGCTATGAAAACAGTGTTCCTTGAAAATCCCTTTCCGGTTGTAGTTTTCGCTTCAGTCCTTGTCTATGGAAGAAAACACAGCAAGCCGGCCGTTGTGGCCGAGCGATTCTAGGTGCTTCAGTCCGGAACCGCGCGACCGCTACGGTCGCAGTTTCGAATCCTGCCTCGGGCATGGATGTGTGTGATGTCCTTAGGTAGGTTTAAGTAGTTCTAAGTTCTAGGGGACTGATGACCTCTAATGTTAAGTCCCATAGTGCTCAGAGCCATTTGATCCATTTGAAAAGACAGCAACTAGGATTAACAGATGAGTATAGGGATAGGTAATAAGTCCAGTTATTTTGCCGCGTGTATACTTCAGTGGCATAATTTCCAGCAAACAGTGTTGTGAAGTACTGAAGGTAATAATGGAAGAAATTCCCATTGGAGAAAATGTTACGAATTTTGCAGACTATATAGTCAATCAATAGATGGAAAATCCTAGGGTATCATTTGAAACATGGAAGACATTTAAGCAGCAAAGGAACACGAACGCTGTTGAAAGGTGGCATAGGAAACTAAGGCCTTCAACAAATCGAAAACATCCGAATGCACAGCTTCTAGTAAATAAGCTGGCAGAGGAAGCAGGAAACGCCATATTTTAAAGTAGAAACGTTGCCATTGATCTATCTCTTCAAAAAAAAATAAAAAGAATAATAAATAAAAAATCATAAATCCTAACAAAAGGTTAAAAGGGGTTGTAAGAATATAGGCTACAACGACTCGGAAAATTTAAGAAGGTGTTTAAAATGTTTGGAATTTCCGGCACTCTTCCAAAAAAAAAGTTACAGTAATAAATTGAAATTCAAAAATAAGACGGACACTTTGATCATTTTCTGCAGTAATGCTGTAGATTGAAAAGGAAAAAATAAACAAAAATTAAAATAGCATTTAACCATACCTATATACAAGTGCATAGCCAGCCCTAATTCTGGATAAAATGTGAAGGGATGCTCTTGTTACTGAAACAGTTGTCTAATGCACAGCTGAAATATTTGTGGTCGGAAACACCACGTCGACACTGCACGTCGCAAAGACCACATGTTGGAAAGCCCACGACGTGGCGCAACAACTGCCGGGCTTCCCTAGGACTGCTCGTCCCAGCATCCAATCGAAAGGGCGCAGGTTTTACGTGATGTTTGAATTGGAAGTGTTGGTAAATTTGATGGGATCCATCGTGACATACAAGGGTTACAAAAATGAAAACAAGAAAGATGGAAAAAAGAAAGTAAACTGTTTATTGTTACAAATGTAATCGCCGTAATTGTTAATATATTTATCGTACTGTGAAACAAGATGGTCACTCCCTTCATGGAAAAATATCAACCTTCAAAACCGTGACTGTACCAAGCCGTCCGAGGCAAGTCGACGGCCACCAATGTCTTTCTTCAGAGCTCTAAAAATACGGAAATCTCGTAGGAATACATCGGGACTCTGTGAAAGATGTGTAAGGGCTTCCCAGCCAAATTTCTGCAGCGCAGTGGAAACATGCTTGGCAGCATGTGGACAGGCATTATCCTGCAACAGACTGATGCCGTCCGTCAACAACCCAGCGCCGTTGGACTCGTTGGCGCGCATTCATGTTTGCAGAGTGTCCACGTACTGCAGTGCGGTAGTTGTGGCGCGGTGTTGCAGAAAGTCAATGAGCAGCGGGTTGACAGATGAAATCACTCTGTAACAGGTTAATTCCCGCCCATATTTTGCCAAAGTTGTTTCAGTTACGCTGCAGAAGTTTCGCTGGTAAGCCCTTAAAGATCCTCTATACAATCATGCTTTGTCGACGTGCGATTTCCATGTTTTTAGGCGGAGTGGCCGCGCGGTTTGAGGCGTCATGTCACGGACTACGCGGCCGCTCCCGCCGAAGGTTCGAGTCCTCCCTCGGGCATGGCTGTGTGTGTTGTTCTTAGCGTAAGTTTATCTTCCTTTAGTTTAAGTAGTGTGTTAAGTCTAGGGACCGATGAGCTCAGCAGTTTGGTCCCTTAGGAATTCACACACCTTTGAACATTTTGAACATATTTTTAATGGTCTGAAGAAAGATATTCATTTCCATCGATTTGCTTTGGACTAAGAGGAGCACGCCTGGGTAATCTTCTAGAGTTCATTACGGGAAGATTGAAATAAGAGGACAATTTTTATTTTACTTTTGTTCACCAGCACACACCGCTGTTTATACTATCAACCTATTCAGACACATCTCGATATACGAGGGCAGTTCAATAAGTAATGCAACACTTTTTTTTCTCGGCCAATTTTGGTTGAAAAAACCGGAAATTTCTTGTGGAATATTTTCAAACATTCCCGCTTCGTCTCGTATAGTTTCATTGACTTCCGACAGGTGGCAGCGCTGTACCGAGCTGTTAAAATGGCGTCTGTAACGGATGTGCGTTGCAAACAACGGGCAGTGATCGAGTTTCTTTTGGCGGAAAACCAGGGCATCTCAGATATTCATAGGCGCTTGCAGAATGTCTACGGTGATCTGGCAGTGGACAAAAGCACGGTGAGTCGTTGGGCAAAGCGTGTGTCATCATCGCTGCAAGGTCAAGCAAGACTGTCTGATCTCTCGCGTGCGGGCCGGCCGTGCACAGCTGTGACTCCTGCAATGGCGGAGCGTGCGAACACACTCGTTCGAGATGATCGACGGATCACCATCAAACAACTCAGTGCTCAACTTGACATCTCTGTTGGTAGTGCTGTCACAATTGTTCACCAGTTGGGATATTCAAAGGTTTGTTCCCGCTGGGTCCCTCGTTGTCTAACCGAACACCATAAAGAGCAAAGGAGAACCATCTGTGCGGCATTGCTTGCTCGTCATGTGGCTGAGGGTGACAATTTCTTGTCAAAGATTGTTACAGGCGATGAAACATGGGTTCATCACTTCGAACCTGAAACAAAACGGCAATCAATGGAGTGGCGCCACACCCACTCCCCTACCAAGAAAAAGTTTAAAGCCATACCCTCAGCCGGTAAAGTCATGGTTACAGTCTTCTGGGACGCTGAAGGGGTTATTCTGTTCGATGTCCTTCCACATGGTCAAACGATCAACTCTGAAGTGTATTGTGCTACTCTTCAGAAATTGAAGAAACGACTTCAGCGTGTTCGTAGGCACAAAAATCTGAACGAACTTCTCCTTCTTCATGACAAAGCAAGACCTCACACAAGTCTTCGCACCCGAGTGGAGCTCACAAAACTTCAGAGGACTGTTCTTCCTCATGCACCCTACAGCCTCGATCTCGCACCGTCGGATTTCCATATGTTTGGCCCAATGAAGGACGCAATCCGTGGGAGGCACTACGCGGATGATGAAGTTATTGATGCAGTACGACGTTGGCTCCGACGTCGACCAGTGGAATGGTACCGTGCAGGCATACAGGCCCTCATTTCAAGGTGGCGTAAGGCCGTAGCATTGAATGGAGATTACGTTGAAAAATAGTGTTGTGTAGCTAAAAGATTGGGGAATAACCTGGTGTATTTCAATGCTGAATAAAACAACCCCTGTTTCAGAAAAAAAATGTGTTGCATTACTTATTGAACTGCCCTCGTAGTATGAAACTCATGTTATCAATTTCAGACAACAGTCACTTGCGCCTCCACTTTCGTTCTACAGACTTTTTTACCTCGCATTTGGCATAGGTTCGCTAGACAAAAAAAAAATGGTTCAAATAGCTCTGAGCCCCATGGGACTTAACATCTGAGGTCATCAGTCCCCTAGAACTTAGAACTACTTAAAACTAACTAAACTAAGGATATTACACACATCCATGCACGAGGCAGGATTCGAACCTGCGACCGTTGCGGTCGCGTGGTTCCAGACTGAAGCGCCTGGAACCGCTCGGCCATACCGGCCGGCTGGCTGGACATATAAAGTTTTTGAGCGCTTCATGAAACCTGATACCGAGGTAATCGGCAACAGCTTACCAACTGCTTTTACAATCTGAAATCCTTATATGCATTACTTTCAACGTCCCGGATCTCTGGCCGTAGATGAATCGCGTTTACAAAATTCACAGTACTCTCGTTGGCCCACGTCTCCAATGCTGTCCGAGAAAGCTCGCCACAACTAAGAAACAAAACCTGTGGTTATATGTCCGCACGCAGATTTTCGAACAAACGCGAAACGATATTGTTTCCGCTCAGACACGTGACTGCACTACTTTGAGTGAGAGAACTAGGAAACACAGGACAGAGCGAGAGAGGAGCATTTATAGGAAAGGACGGAAACAGATATTACTCTGCAATACCAAATATTCTGCACTCTTGCTGGGCAAAACCGGCTACCACTCGGCAATACGTCAACAACAGCCCGCAACACCAGCAATATTGCCCATCCATACCGCAAAAATGCCGCTAGTTGCAGCAAAATATTGCCGTAAAATACAGCCCATCTAAAAGCACCTTTCGTGATTGGTTGCGGATTAAGAATGCCATTATCGAGAGCAAGGCGATGTAGACGCGAAAATGTCAGCGAGCTTACCACTGCACTAACGTTCATGATGGATTACACAGTAGAAACACTAATATTCGAAACGTTTTAGCCCGCATCTCGTGGTCGTGCGGTAGCGTTCTCGCTTCCCACGCCCGGGTTCCCGGGTTCGATTCCCGGCGGGGTCAGGGGTTTTCTCTGCCTCGTGATGGCTGGGTGTTGTGTGCTGTCCTTCGGTTAGTTAGGTTTAAGTAGTTCTAAGTTCTAGGGCCCCCCCCCCATGAACCATGGACCTTGCCGTTGGTGGGGAGGCTTGCGTGCCTCAGCGATACAGATAGCCGTACCGTAGGTGCAACCACAACGGAGGGGTATCTGTTGAGAGGCCAGACAAACGTGTGGTTCCTGAAGAGGGGCAGCAGCCTTTTCAGTAGTTGCAAGGGCAACAGTCTGGATGATTGACTGATGTGGCCTTGTAACAATAACCAAAACGGCCTTGCTGTGCTGGTACTGCGAACGGCTGAAAGCAAGGGGAAACTACAGCCGTAATTTTTCCCGAGGGCATGCAGCTTAACTGTATGATTACATGATGATGGCGTCCTCTTGGGTAAAATATTCCGGAGGTAAAATAGGGATGAAGTAGTGAAGGCAGCAGAGGATCAAGTAGGTAAAAAGACGAGGACTAGTAGAAATCCTTGGGTAACAGAAGAAATATTGAATTTAATTGATGAAAGGAGAAAATATAAAAATGCAGTAAGTGAAACAGGCAAAAAGGAATACAAACGTCTCAAAAATGAGATCGACAGGAAGTGCAAAATGGCTAAGCAGGGATGGCTAGAGGACAAATGTAAGGATGTAGAGGCATATCTCACTAGGGGTAAGATAGATACCGCCTACAGGAAAATTAAAGAGACCTTTGGAGATAAGAGAACGACTTGTATGAATATCAAGAGCTCAGATGGAAACCCAGTTCTAAGCAAAGAAGGGAAAGCAGAAAGGTGGAAGGAGTATATAGAGGGTCTATACAAGGGCGATGTACTTGAGGACAATATTATGGAAATGGAAGAGGATGTAGATGAAGATGAAATGGGAGATATGATACTGCGTGAAGAGTTTGACAGAGCACTGAAAGACCTGAGTCGAAACAAGGCCCCCGGAGTAGACAATATTCCATTGGAACTACTGACGGCAGTGGGAGAGCCAGTCCTGACAAAACTCTACCATCTGGTGAGCAAGATGTATGAAACAGGCGAAATACCCTCAGACTTCAAGAAGAATATAATAATTCCAATCCCAAAGAAAGCAGGTGTTGACAGATGTGAAAATTACCGAACTATCAGCTTAATATGTCACAGCTGCAAAATACTAACACGAATTCTTTACAGACGAATGGAAAAACTAGTAGAAGCCAACCTCGGGGAAGATCAGTTTGGATTCCGTAGAAACACTGGAACACGTGAGGCAATACTGATCTTACGACTTATCTTAGAAGAAAGATTAAGGAAAGGCAAACCTACGTTTCTAGCATTTGTAGACTTAGAGAAAGCTTTTGACAATGTTGACTGGAATACTCTCTTTCAAATTCTAAAGGTGGCAGGGATAAAATACAGGGAGCGAAAGGCTATTTACAATTTGTACAGAAACCAGATGGCAGTTATAAGAATTGAGGGACATGAAAGGGAAGCAGTGGTTGGGAAGGGAGTAAGACAGGGTTGTAGCCTCTCCCCGATGTTGTTCAATCTGTATATTGAGCAAGCAGTAACGGAAACAAAAGAAAAATTCGGAGTAGGTATTAAAATTCATGGAGAAGAAATAAAAACTTTGAGGTTCGCCGATGACATTGTAATTCTGTCAGAGACAGCAAAGGACTTGGAAGAGCAGTTGAATGGAATGGACAGTGTCTTGAAAGGAGGATATAAGATGAACATCAACAAAAGCAAAACAAGGATAATGGAATGTAGTAGAATTAAATCGGGTGATGTTGAGGGTATTAGATTAGGAAATGAGACACTTAAAGTAGTAAAGGAGCTTTGCTATTTGGGGAGCAAAATAACTGATGATGGTTGAAGTAGAGAGGATATAAAATGTAGGCTGGCAATGGCAAGGAAAGCGTTTCTGAAGAAGAGGAATTTGTTAACATCCAGTATTGATTTAAGTGTCAGGAAGTCATTTCTGAAAGTATTCGTATGGAGTGTAGCCATGTATGGAAGTGAAACATGGACGATAAATAGTTTGGACAAGAAGAGAATAGAAGCTTTCGAAATGTGGTGCTACAGAAGAATGCTGAAGATTAGATGGGTAGATCACATAACTAATGAGGAAGTGTTGAATAGGATTGGGGAGAAGAGAAGTTTGTGGCACAACTTGACCAGAAGAAGGGATCGGTTGGTAGGACATGTTCTGAGGCATCAAGGGATCACCAATTTAGTATTGGAGGGCAGCGTGGAGGGTAAAAATCGTAGAGGGAGACCAAGAGATGAATACACTAAGCAGATTCAGAAGGATGTAGGTTGCAGTAGGTACTGGGAGATGAAAAAGCTTGCACAGGATAGAGTAGCATGGAGAGCTGCATCAAACCAGTCTCAGGACTGAAGACCACAACAACAACAACAAGTTCTAGGGGACTGATGACCATAGATGTTAAGTCCCACAGTGCTCAGAGCCATTTTTTTTAAACGTTTTACTAACAGGAGGGAAATAGCTGAGCACAGTGGGCAATAGAGGCTGAAGTGCATCGATTGTTTGTAAAGCATCATGAGCAATATTTATATTGCACTTCGTAAACCATCAAGAACGCTAGAATATCGTGTGACTTCGCTGCCATTGTCATACACACGGCCCTTTGCCCTGGGAAAACACTCGAAAACTGCCAGTAGTAACAGACGTCAGTCGTTGCGCTGGTGGACTTTCCTTGTAAAGGATACCCTCAAGCAAAATTTTCCTGTTTACTTTTCGAAGCGTACTAGTTGTGTAACTAACAAATTTTAAAAATTAGTACAGCCTAAATTGCAAAAAAATACCGCCTGTGAAGCCCACACAGAAGACGATGGCAACACAGGAATCACGTTGAAGTGATCCAGTAGTTGCTGACAGACGTCAGTCGTTACGCTGGTGGACTTTCCTTGTAAAGGATACCCCAAGCAAAATTTTCCTGTTTACTTTTCGTTGCGTACTTGATGCCTGACTGCAAGTGTGCACACCACTGCGACCTCCCTAAGTGCGTTCACAAGGAAAGAGCTGCGATGAGCTGCACGTGTTGCTATTGCAAGCGCTTGAGTAAGGAGTGTTCAAGGCATTGCTTACTTCGTTGCGAGTAATGCATACAGACGTAATGTGCGTCTTTCTGCCCTCCAAACACTCATCTCAGTTATCAACTATCAAGATGGACAGAGACGCAAACATAGTGTTTGCCAGCGACTGCTGCGTAGGTAATAATATCGCTCACTAATGAAGACGGCGAACTCAAAGAACATTTCATTACGTATCTCGATATTATTCGTTTGTTTTAAGTTTGTATCCTTACTCTTCTGCGTGTACATCGTGTTTGATACATCTGGTGTTGTGCGCTGTTCTAAATTGACTGACAGTGAAACGGAAGTATATTAGTCTTGGTTTGTGTCTTACAATTATCATACCCACAAACCAATGTACATTTCGAACCAATATTAAAGATTTCTTGTCCTATTCCATTCATGTATTGAGGTGCGCTAAATTACAGTCTAGGTGTAATGGCAAGATGCTTCATGGGATATGCACACCAAGCATAAGGACGTTCGACAGTTACAAACATTTACTCAAGGTTCAAAAATGGTTCAAATGGCTCTGAGCACTATGGGACTCAACATCTTAGGTCATAAGTCCCCTAGAACTCAGAACTACTTAAACCTAACTAACCTAAGGACATCACACACATCCATGCCCGAGGCAGGATTCGAACCTGCGACCGTAGCGGTCTTGCGGTTCCAGACTGCAGCACCTTTAACCGCACGGCCACTTCGGCCGGCTTTACTCAAGGGACTATGTTAGATACAACTATGTAGTTTGTGAAAAATGATAGCCGGCCGCGGTGGCCGTGCGGTTCTGGCGCTGCAGTCCGGAACCGCGGGACCGCTACGGTCGGAGGTTCGAATCCTGCCTCGGGCATGGGTGTGTGTGATGTCCTTAGGTTAGTTAGGTTTAAGTAGTTCTAAGTTCTAGGGGACTTATGACCTAAGATGTTGAGTCCCATAGTGCTGAGAGCCATTTGAACCATTTTTTGAAAAATGATAGCTTAAATCGTAAAGATTCGACTACGTTAGATACAGCCACGCAGTTTGCACCAAATGGTGGCTTCAGTCATAAAGATTTTTATGTATACATTTCCACAAGTCTGTGCAGTGTTTTCCGAATGAACTTCTAAGGACTACTTCACCATGTGCTCCGACAACATCTGATTTCTTTGATGTCTCCCCTCTTGCAGGTAGCGTAATTTAGTAGTACTGCTGTCACAATAGCATCTACGCAAGAGGAAGTGAAGTGTGTTCTGTGGTTCCATGAAGCACGGTCGCCTACTACCGTTCAACGACAGTTCCGAAGTGCCTATGGTCGATGGTCGAGACCTACGACACGTGAAGAGCACAAAAATATGACACAAGAAACTTAAAAATGGGACAAATGGCTCTGAGCACTGTGGGACTTAACATCTGAGGTCATCAGTCGCTTAGAACTTAGAACTACTTAAACCTAACTAACCTAAGGACATCAAACCATGCCCGAGGCAGGATTCGAACCTGCGACCGTAGCAGTCGCACGGTTCCGGACTGAGGCGCCTAGAACCGCTCGGCCACCGCGGCCGGCGCATAAGATCCAATGATGACAGCATAGCTCCGTCGAAACCGAATAACATGATGGTTCAAATGGTTCAAATGGCTCTCAGCACTATGCAACTTAACCTCTGAGGTCATCAGTCGCCTAGAAGTTAGAACTAATTAAACCTAACTAACCTAAGGACATCACACACATCCATGCTCGAGGCAGGATTCGAACCAGCGACCGTAGCGGTCGCTCGGCTCCAGACTGTAGCGCCTAGAACCGCACGGCTACTCCGGCCGGCAATAACATGATTTTTAGCGATTTTGATGTGAAGTTCTCTTCAGTTACCATACATTTCGCATTGTCCCTACACTGGCCATGTCAAGAAAATGTATATGAGTTACAAGAATCGCAACAGTGGGTCGTGTTTCAACAAGATAGTGCACCGCCGCACTGGGGGTTATTTGGCCGCAGATTCTTGGATGAAACCTGTGGTGTCACCGCCAGGCGCCACACTTGCTAGGTGGTAGCCTTTAAATCGGCAGCGGTCCGCTAGTATACGTCGGACCCGCGTGCCTCTACTGTCAGTGCTTGCAGACCGAGCTCCGCCACACGGCAGGTCTAGAGAGACGTCCTAGCACTCGCCCCAGTTGTACAGACGACTTTGCTAGCGATGCTACACTGACAAATACGCTCTCATTTGCCGAGACGATAGTTAGCATAGCCTTCAGCTACGGCATTTGCTACGACCTAGCAAGGCGCCATTACCAGTTTATATTGAGACTGTTATTAATGTATCAACAAGAGCGATGTTCTCCAATTATGGATTGAAGTTAAGTATTACATCAACTACGTACTTTATTTGCTACTATAAATTCCCTTAACTGTTCCAGACCTCACGCCAGTCTGCGTGAGCTTAACGCGTGCCTTTCGGCTTCCCGTCATTGTGGATTGGCTGTCTTGCCAGTCCACAACAAAACCTTCCTGGACAAATGGATCAACAGAGACGGTGCATCATCATCGCCGCTACGTTCACAAGACATAACGCCTCTTCATTTTTGTTGAGGGGGTTACGTTTAGGATAACGTGTTCAGTGCAGCGCCTGGTGTTCAGAGTTCTACGGCAAGAATACGAGGTACTGCAGAGCTGGTGACGGTAGAAATAATGACGGATGGTGAGAAACTGAGTACCACACCACCTAGCGTTCTATGGCCACATAATGGAGGACATATGGAACTGAATCCATAAAAAAAGTTTGTGAGTTAGCCTACTATTTGCAACAAACCACATAGCTTTGTATAGCATAGGTCGTCAGAAATAAATTTTTGTAATCAGAGAAAGAGTTTATGCTCATCCTGTACAATGGTGGCAATAGAGTTGACGGAAAGTCTTCGTCAAACGCAAGTTCACTGCACTTACTGGATGTATATGAAGATGGTATATGAAGATGGTATCTGTTCTTTCGGACATGTCCGAAAGAACAGATACCATCTCCATACAGTTAAGGGTAGCCGGCCTTTGACCTTCTTCTTCTGTCCTGCATGCACACATATTGCCCGAACTCTTACGGGACTCGGTAAGATTTTCTGGCGCGAGTAATGAGTGTAATGGGGAGGGTCACTACGAATGTAGGGTGTGGACATTAAGGTAGGAATGTGGGTCTCACAGGAAGCGTGCAAGGGATAAATCCCTGCAGTCGCACTATCCTGTATGCCCTCGATGGCAGGCAGCACGGTAGCCCACCGTCTGTAATAAAAAAACTGAGTAAAGGAATAAACGATCAACTTGAATGGATGTCTTGTGACGTCTGCCCAGACCAAACGCAACGAACAATACCGAACAAAATGAAAAAAAGAAAAAAAAGTGGATCAGACGGATAGAGCTTCTGCCATGTAAAAAGGAGACAGCTTAGGGTCTTAATTTAATTATCATTTCGCACATACTGGAGTCTCACCATAATCTACTCTCTCTTAAGAGAAAATTCCCGTTTAACTTCCCTAATCATTTCTATCATGCTTTTATATTGGCTATATCGACCTATAACGCATCTCTGTTTTCGTTCGTATCATGACTCCTTGAGTGAATTATTGGATTAATATTACATCCAACCATGTATTAATGATGGACGCAAATTAAGAACCTAATTACCACAATCGTGGCCCAATTTTTTGAATATTCGACAAGTCGGAAAACTTAATACGCAAATTTCTATTAAAATAGTAATTTCTGTCGGTTTCTTGGACTCGCCGTTATGTTTCCTAGATACAGGACCACAGGACGTTGGCGACAAAATTTTAATGTCCACCGAACACGTAGTTTAAGAACTTCACAGTATGGCGTAAATCGTTAAAAATGGAGTCGCTACGTTCAAAATGTAGACACCACCCAGCTGCCGTTGAGGGAGACCTTTTTTCCTCACGGCGACACCCAGTCTAGCGCCACTGCACAATGGCCAGCCTAAGCTCTAGGCAGCGTTTCCCCTCGACTTCGGCCAAAAAGTCGCAGAAATGACCAGCGATACTCCATGGTATTAGAGACCTACTCACCAATCGCATTCTTACCCAAATTCTTGACAGAGCCCATTCCGACACAGGTACGTGACGGTGTTGGCAGATCGTTTTAAATAAGTAGTGCAGTAGTTTCCGCCATATTTACTTAACATGGACTGTCCTCCATCACCTTGGAGTCAGCACGTGCCTTTCTCAACCGCCGTATTTTCGCGAACACGCAGCATGCCCTGTGAATTGGCTGCACTCCATTCACCGATCGTGATGGTGTAAGATTTACCAACGGCCTTGCCGCAGTGGCAACACCGGTTCCTATCAGATCACCGAAGTTAAGCGATGTCTGGCTGCGCTAGCACTTGGATGGGTGACCACCCAGTCTGCCGAGCGCTGTTGGCAAGCGGGTTGCACTCAGCCCTTGTAAGGCAAACTGAGGAGTTACTTGATTAATAAGTAGCGGCTCCGGTCTCGTAAACTGACATACGGCCGGGAGAGCGGTAAGCTGACCACTTGCCCCTCCATATCCACACCCAGTGACGCCTGTGGGCTGAGGATGACATGACGGCCGGTCAGTACCGTCGGGTCTTCCAAGGCCTGTTTGGACGGTGAGATGGTGTAAGATTTGCTGCGTTTTCCGCCGTTTGTATTCGAATCTCGTATCTCTCATAGTCAGCAACAGTCTCCCATCCTTTCCTTAAGACCGTCCCACGTTTCACTCGATAGGATTCTCCAATGGCTGGACGAAAGTTTCCTGTTTGATTGTTTCTCTCTGATAACTTCTTATTGCCGCAAAGGACTTGCTACACGACGCGTAATCCGTAATTCTGGATTGGTATTTTTCCATGCTGCAACAGGCTACCTCGCATTCTATTGTGTTTCATATTGACGGTATACAATTATTCCATTGATTTACTGACTTTCTTTTACCTGTTGTGGCCTTCACTCGGTTGCTTTTCCTTTAATTTCTTGTGGTTTGAAAACCTGCTGTGGGTTCGATTTTCGACGATACCGCGAAGAAGAGACAGAAAATCTTCCAGTAAGATACTTTTGTCTCGACGCAGGGAAGTGGCAACAGACACGGCAACTGCTTCAGTTAATTCTTCACACTCACTTGTTTGAGACTCCACCACGCTAAGAATTCCAACGCTTCATTATCGATTCCGCAAGCCACTAGCTAAGTGCTCAATATCTACACGATACGACGATCTCCGCAAACTTATCGCTATTCTCGTTTCAGATGCTATTGCGCTTGTTTTCTTTGTTATGTACCTCATGCTGCATTTACTCGCGCGAGCCGTGGCAAGATGGCTACCCCGAGCGGCTGGAATAACTGGCGATGAAAATTTGTTTCAGCAGTAGTATTCCGTCCGGCTACCCCCAGCAATTTGAAAGCGAGTTCTGCCTAAAGGCCCCCATATACAGTCAAATATGTTTGTCAAATTCGCTCTTTTCTATCCACCTGTTTGTCAAACAAGCCTGTAAACAAACCAACAAAGTTTGTCAATTTAACATCACTTATCGATCTTTTCTATCCACCTTTTCGTCAAATGGTTCAAATGGCTCTGAGCACTATGGGACTTAACATCTGAGGTCATCAATCCCCTAGAACTTAGAGCTACGTAAACCTAACTAACCTAAGGACATCACACACATCCATGCACGAGGCAGGATTCGAACCTGCAACCGTAACGGTCGCGCGGTTCCAGACTGTAGCGCCTAGAACCGCTCGGCCACTCCAGCCGGCTTTCGTCACAAAAGCCTGTACACATACCAACAAAGTTTGTCAACTTAACCTCATTTTGTTAGCAGACGCTGTTCGTTTCGCGGAGTATTTTGA
This sequence comes from Schistocerca americana, assembly GCF_021461395.2. Lineage (NCBI taxonomy): Eukaryota > Metazoa > Arthropoda > Insecta > Orthoptera > Acrididae > Schistocerca > Schistocerca americana. The sequence goes on from NC_060124.1 coordinate 528,539,120, forward strand.
CACGAGTGGGAATAGTTACCAGTGAAAGCGCGAATAAATTATTTTCGTTAGTAGTATTGGATCCGGTCATCCCCAGCGATTTGAAGGCCGTTGCTGCGTTAAAGCCCCTGTACACGATCTAACTTGTACGTTGAATTCGCTAAGTTCTGTCAATAGGCTTGGAAAACAAGCTAGTACACGTAACAGCTTCTGAAGCAGAAATGGTTCATGTCGTGAAATATTTTGGCACAAACTGTGTGGTGTCACCGCCAGACACCACACTTGCTAGGTGGTAGACTTTGAATCGGCCGCGGTCCGTTAGTATACGTCGGACCCGCGTGTCGCCACTATCAGTGATTGCAGACCGAGCGCCGCCACACGGCAGGTCTAGTCTAGAGAGACTCCCTAGCACTCGCCCCAGTTGTACAGCCGACTTTGCTAGCGATGGTTCACTGACAAATTACGCTCTCAATTGCCGAGACGATAGTTAGCATAGCCTTCAGCTACGTCATTTACCACGACCTAGCAAGGCGCCATTATCAATTGCTATTTATCTTGTGATGCATGTACCGTCAGACCGATGTTCACCAATTATGGATTAAAGTTAAGTATTCCAGAAGCTACGTACCTTTTTTGCTAGTCTCTATTCCTTCAACTGTTCCAGAACTCACGCCAGCCGGCGTGAGCTTAAACGCGTACCTTTCGGCTTCCTCTCCTAGTGGCTTGGCTGTCTTGCCAAGTCACAACAAACTGGAATGACTACCAATGCAGACAAAGCGTTTCTTGCGTTGGCCTTAGCACTGTGTATGAAGAAGAAAAAGAAAACAGACCGCTGGTCCAGGGAATAGTTGAAATTTAGAGAGAAAAATACACACGAAAATCTGCTGAACGAAATATTACGCTAAGTACCTGAAGATACATCAGCTTTCTCCTAATGGACGGCTAATCTTTTAATAACTGAGCTACTTCGTCCTCACACTGAGAAAGATGAACAAATACACGAGAATTTATTCTCTTGCACTTGTTCATCTAACGACAGTTCATTAAAATACCACAACATGGGAACACGTAAAAGGGTCAGTAAAATGAAAACGAGATTTGAAAAAAATGGTTCAAATGGCTCTGAGCACTATGGGACTTAACATCTGAGGTCATCAGTCCCCTAGAACTTAGAACTGCTTAAACCTAACTAACCTAAGGACATCACACACATCAATGTCCAAGGCAGGATTAGAACCTGCGACCGTAGCGGTCGCGCGGTTCCAGACTGAAGCGCCTAGAACCGCTCGGCCACACCAGACGGCGAGATTCGGAACAAAGTAAGTAAACTCTTTATAATTGCAAAAGTAATCGCCATAACTGTTAATACACTCATCCCACTGTGAGACAAGACGGACAATGCCCCAAAGAGAAATGCTTCCAGATGCCTACGGAACAGGGATTGTACCAGGGCGTGCACCTCGTCGTCCGCAGCAAATGGACGACCATGAATTCCTTCAGGCTTCCAAAAATATGCAAATGGCATGGAGAGAGATCAGGCCCACATGTTGCCAAGGTTGTTTCGGCTACTCTGCAGAAGTTACGCTGCGAACTCCCTACAAATCCTCCAGATGGTCCCGATTTCTCCCCATGAGATTTCCGTGTTTTTGTAACCCTGTGTAAAGACATGCGTGGCCGACGAATAGGTGCACGCTCAGGTACCATCATGGTTCCATAGGTAACCGCAAGCACATTTCTATGAAGGCATTGGTCGTCTTGTCCCACAGCGGGATTAATGTATTAACAGTTATGGCGATTACTTTTGAAATAATAAACAGTTTACTTACTTTTTTCCATCTGTCTCGTTTTCATTTGACTGCCCCGGACCTATTCCTGTGTAATACAGCTTGTACCCGGAGGATTGGTCAATATTAGGGATACGACACGAACGACCTTTCACTGCAAGAAAGTGTAGTAAACATGGGTTCTGTAATGCATACGTTAAAAGGAATCAGGACTACTTTTTCGCTGCTATGAAACAAACCTCTTCTACTGCAAGCTCTTTGCTTTCCATGTTTTGGGACGTGGTAGTACTGACGAAAGCAAGAGAAAATGCCCAGTAATCATGGTCTCTAAAGTTCATAGCTTAAGAGCTACGCACACTTGATTATCTTCGCTACTGTGAAACTTTTCTACCGAAGATGTGCTCATAGCTCTTAGGGCCCATGTTTACTAGACTCGTTAGCTTCGAATTATCGTTCGTTTAATATCCCTGATTACTGACCATTCTTCCTGGGACACGCTGTATATGGCATTATATATACGCCGAAGAGCCAAAGAAACCGGTACCCCCGCCTAATATCGTGTAGGAGCACGACGTGGCATGGACTTGACTACTGTCTGAAATATTGCTGGAGGGAACTGACACCATGAATCCTGCAGAACTGTCCATAAATCCGTAAGAGTAAGAGGGGGTGGAGATCTCTTCTGAACAGCACATTGCAAGGCATCCTAGATATGCTCAATAATGTAAATGTCTGGGGAGTTTGGTGGCCAGCGGAAATAACTCAGAAGAGTGTTCCTGGAGCAGCTCTGGACGTGTGGAGTGTCGCATTCTCCTGTTTGAATTGCCCGAGCCCGTCGGAATGCGTAGTGGACATGAATGCATCCTGGTGATCAGATAGGATGTTTACGTACGTGTCAGCTGTTGTATCTAGACGTATCAGGAGCCCCATATCACACCAACTGCACACGCCCCACACCATCACGCGGCCTGCACCGGCTTGAACACTCCCCCGCTGACATGAGGAGTCAATATATTCATGAAGTTGTCTCCGTCCTTTCGCTCGATACAATTTGAAACGGGACTCGTCCAACCAGGCAACATGTTTCCACTCAACAGCAGTCCAATGACGGTGCTGAAGGGGCCAGGAGAGGCGAAAAGCTTTCTGTCATGAAGTCATCAAGGGTACACGAGTTGGCCTTTGGCTCCGAATGCTCATATCGACGATGTTACGTTAAATGGTTTACACGCTGACACTTGTTGATGGCCCAGCACTGAAATCTTTAGCAATTTGCACTTTTGCCACGTTGAGCGATTCTCTTCAGTTGCCATTTGGTCTCGTTCTTGCAGGATCTTTCTCGGCAGCAGCAATGTCGGAATTTGATGTTTTACCATATTCCTGATATTCACGGTACACTCGTGAAATGTTGGTATGGGAAAATCCCCACTTCTTTGCTACCTCGGAGATGCTGTGCCGCATCGCTCGTGCGCCAGCTATAACACCACGTGCAAACTCAGTTAAATCTTGATAACGTGCCATTGTAGCAGCAGTAACCCATCAAACAACTGCGCCAGACACTTGTTGTCTTATTTAGAGGATGCCGACCGCAGCACCGTATTCTGCCTATTTACATATTTCTGTATCTCTGTATTTGAATACGCATACCAGTTTCTTTGGCGCTTCAGTGTGTATGTAATGTGTGTGTGTGTGTGTGTGTGTGGACAAATGTCTGGTGAGGGGTAATACATTAGTAGTGTGAGGATAAGTTGACGGCCTGCCGCTGTGACCGAGCGGTTCTAGGCGCTTCAGTTCGGAATCGCGTTGCTGCTGCGGTCGCAGGTTCGAATCCTGCCTCGGGTTTGGATGTGTGTAATGTCCTTAGATTAGTTAGGTTTAAGCAGTTCTAAGTCTAGGGAACTGATGACCTCAGATGTTTTAAGTCCCATAGTGCTCAGAGCCATTAGAACCATTTGTTAAGTTGAGAATTTTGATCTGACGGTAGGTGTGCTATGCTTGTCCGTACAGTTCCACTGACCACTGTGTCCGGATGGCTTCGTGGCCTGACAACGTGCGCAATAAGCAGGAGACCCTGGTTCGAATCCCAGTCCGCCACAATCAATGGCCGCGATCACCTCGCCTGTAGTTCCTTTCGCAATGAAGTGAGATAAATTGCAATAAAACTCTTTTTCGCTAAAAATATGCGACAGTTTGCCGTCAATCAAAATTTCTCTCAAACACTTCAAACAGGCTCAGTGTTTGACAAACACGTCAAACAGTGCCTTACTCTGTCAAATATTTGACGAACGCCCAGGAACGTTTGACAGGTTGATTGAGTACAGGAGGGGATGGGGCTTCAGTGATCTCGACCAGAAAGGCTGGTGCTGCTACGAAAGTACCTGAAGCTCGCGCGCCCACAGCCCGTTGGACACGGCGGAAACTGGTGCATCGCGCACGCCGGCGCGCAGCGTCGCGTCGCGGCGTCTAAAAGTGGCGCGTGACGCCCGGTCGGCGGCCGGCTGACATTTCGGCGCGGCCCTAATCAAATCTGACGCCACTTAATAGAGTGACGCCCGCGCCGCGCCGCGTTGCTACTCGCGCGCCTTTTTGTTTTTCTCTCCTCGCCGGCCACTCGCCATTCCTCCGGGCCGCCTAAGAATAGCGGTAATGCTGAGTGCCGGCGTGATGTCACCGCAGGGATCAACTGTGCGGAGCCGCCCCCCGCCGTCTCGGCGCCTGCGTGGGCGGCGCGGTCACGCCCCTTTCAACGTGGTCGCGAGCTCGTTACGAGGTACCTCCGAATGTGGGTCAAACGACGTCGGCACGCCGTGTTCTTTAACGCTAATGTTTAAGACTCCACTGTTCTACAAACTGTGGAAAGCTAAACGGTATGGTCTCGCTGTGGCGTTTATGCCACACCCCGCCCACGTTTACTACATATTGTTGCTATGTTCCAATGCACAGTATAGGAAGATTTTGCTACGGGAGGCTAGCAAGTAGTTAGGATCTCAAGGCAGACTCATCGAACGGCGCACCAGTTGGAGACATAGCGTGAGTACGGATGTTCAGATGTGTGTGAAATCTTATGGGACTTAACTGCTAAGGTCATCAGTCCCTAAGCTTACACACTACTTAATCTAAATTATCCTAATGACAAACACACACACACCCATGCCCGAGGGAGGACTCGAACCTCCGCCGGGACCAGCCGCACAGCCCATGACTGCAGCGCTTATGACCGCTCGGCTAATCCCGCGCGGCAGCGTGAGTACGGCCCGGCGGGTAAGACTTATATCGTACTGGAGCAGGGAGAGAGGCAGTGGGGATTTACCTGCCACACTGGACGCTAAGAAGCTAATCTTTTATTAGGCATATTTACTATCTGAAAATTAATGTACGGTTCCAACCATGCTGATGACGTTACCTGTTCTGAGAACTTTTATTAATAATAATTTCAATATCACTCATCGGAAAATGCTGATTACAAATTTTAGCTACTGTCAGTTCTTATTGATGGAAAGGATGGACGAATCACAAGTGCACCCTGAGAGGGCAGGCGCCAAACTGCTAAGTTGGCTCACTACCAGTCTATAATCGATTTCCGTGGAGGTAACTCATGACTCCGTGTTTCATACCTGATCTCTCAAATAACTTCCGGGAATTCAGCCAGGTAACACTTTCAGCGACCGCCGATATTTCGGCGGGAGAACACCCCGCCATTTTCAAGGCAAACTGCAACGGACAGGCGGCGTACATGCAAATATTTAATACCTCGGTTCTCGGACAGAAGCAGGAAAGATAACACACACACACACACACACACACACACACACACTGAACACTAGTGCCACCAAAGATGACCAAAGTCAGAGCTATCGATAGTGAGTCTATGAATTCGCAGGTGAGGCAGCATTGACTCTGTTCCTCTGTTTTTTGAGAAGGGAGAGAGCCGGATTCCAAACAGAGTTTAAACAGAAACCTCCATCCCTGTTAACGAGGTTGCTCGCTACTTTAATCTCAACTGCCTCCCTATTGACACTGTCCCAATAGCTGGACGTGCATGCCAATATCTCGGTGTTATTATATAACATGGGGTGACCAGTATCCAAGCAATGTTCGGCAATAGCAGATCTATTTGGCTGCTGGAATCGTGTGTGCCGTTTATGCTCAGTACATCTGTCCTCCACGGTCCTGATAGTTTGACCAATATATGCCATGCCGCAGCTACAAGGAATACGATATACACCCGCCTTACGCAGTCCAAGATCATCCTTAACGGAACTCAAAAGTGCTCTAATTTTAGATGGAGGTCGGAAAACACATTTCACATCGTATTTCCGTAAAATACGACCGATCTTATTGGACGTGTTTCCTACGTAAGGCAAAAAGGCAGTAGACTTAGGTGTTGACTCAGAATTATCATCAATCACCCGATGTACAGTTGGTCGATAGCGCAACGCACGTTCAATCTGTCTATCACTATAACCATTTTGACGAAATGTAACTTCAAGATGGGACAGCTCAGCTGGCAAAGTCTCAGCGTCAGAAACGACATGTGCCCTGTGTAGCAGACAGTTTATGGAAGACTTCGAGGAACGTGCATTGGAGTCGGCGCCTTTATAACCCGTCTGTTTCTTTAGATACGTTGACGATACCTTCGTTGTTTGGCCTCACGGTAGGGAGAATTTGAATGTCTTTCTAGAACATGTGAACTCGATCCACCCGAACATTCGTTTTACGATGGAGGTGGAAGAGGATGGTTGCCTTCCCTTTCTCGACGTGTTGGTTAGGAGGAAGGATGATGGATCATTGGGACATGCAGTCTACAGGAAACGTACTCACACCGACTTGTACTTACAAGCTAATACTTGTCACCATTCGGCTCAGCGTGAAGGGGTACTTCGTATCGCGACCAACGCGGCAGCAATGTCGCGATACGATAAACCGCAATCGCGATAGGCTACAATCCGACCTTTATCAAAGTCGGAAACGTGACGGTACGCATTTCTCCTCCTAACACGAGGGATCACAACAACGTTTCACCAGGCAACGCCGGTAACTGCTGTTTGTGTATGAGAAATCGGTTCGAAACTTCCCTCGTGTCAGCACGTTGTAGGTGTCGCCACCGGCGCCAACCTTGTGTGAATGCTCTGGAAAGCTAATCATTTGCATATCACAGCATCTTCTTCCTGTCGGTTAAATTTCGCGTCTGTAGCACGTCACCTTCGTGGTGTAGCAATTTTAATGGCGAGTAGTGTACATTCTTGAGACCACCGCTGCCAGCACTCATGTACAGTGCTATCAATTCTGCTAAGTCTTTCTGCGGTGTCGCAAAAGGAACATCTAGCTTATAGCAGGCCTGTTACACGACCTCGTTCGAAATAAGATGTCTATAATGGCGTCTTTGTCACCCTAAAGGATGGCCGGTGTGGCCAAGCGGTTCTAGGCGCTTCAGTGTGGAACCGCGCGACCGTTACGGTCGCAGGTTCGAATCCTGCCTCGGGCATGGATGTATGTGATGTCCTTAAGTTAGTTAGGTTTAAGTAGTTCTAAGTTCTAGGGGACTGATGACCTCAGATGTTAAGTCCCATAGTGCTCAGAGCCATTTGAACCATTTGATTTCGCCCTAGAGGCATTCTTGACTAACATCAACTCACCACGTCCAATCTCAAGCTCGTATTTAAAGCAAACCTGATTTGCATCCACATAGTGGCGCTGCTGGCATCACTCTTATTTGACTGGCGCTATATTTGTACAGACGTTATCTTTCCGATGTAGACACTTGCTCTGGTTAAAATGGCTCTGAGCACTATGGGACTTAACTTCTGAGTTCATCAGTCCCCTAGAACTTAGAACTACTTAAACCTAACTAACCTAAGGACGTCACACACATCCATGCCCGAGGTAGGATTCGAACCTGCGACCGTAGCGGTCGCGCGGTTCCAGACTGTAGCGCCTAGCACCGCTCGGCCACCCCGGCCGGCATGGCTACCAACTTTCGTTCAGGTCGGACAGCACCTTCTTGGTTTTGCGATTTTTTTCCGTCAGTGTGTATAGCAGGTGTTGCTTGAAATAAAATGTCGTTCCTGAGACAATGTAACAGAGCGGAGGGAGAAGCAAGAGCTACACCATGAACTTATCGCAGCATCTCGTCCGGTGACTTAAGAGAGTGTGTAAACAGACAAATAGTGGAGAAGAAGCGGAGGTCGTACCAGGGGGCCATCTCGCACGCGAGATGTCTTCGGTGCAATATTCGGAATAGGTTTTGCCTTTTAGGAGAACCAGGAAGTCGGCGCTTCCGAAGCGATCCGCCGCGAGTGCGGACAAGAAGCGCCGCCGAGTGGCACTGGAGCGACTTCCTGCTGGTAGCTGGCCCCGGCGTGCCTTATCTGCCCCTAAAAGACGCCGCGACGCGCGCAAGAAGCACGGGCTCCAGCTCCAGTGCTCCAACAGGCACCAGCGGCCGCCTGGGCATGCATGGCGGCCGCTCCGTCCGAGAAGAATACAGCGTAAGCCCCCCTGGACCCTCCGGAAGCTGAACTGCGCAAAATTCTCCGCACTCTCAAATGTCTAGCAGTCGTTGACACTAATCACGTGCTTTGGCGATAGTTGACTGCAATACAGTGAGGTGCGTTTCAGATTAGACAAATCCTAGAATTAAGCGGGCTTGGTAGACTGCAAATCGCAGTGCTGTGGTAGGCAAGGACACTTTAGTGGTAGTACACAAGCGAACAACGTGTGTAACTAAACATAACTCTGTGCACATGCCGATCGATGAGGAGGACGATACACAGTGTGTGGCAACGACAGACACAATACTAAAAGAAGAGTCTGTGTATTAAAGGTCTACATCTTCATCTACCCCCATGAACCATGGACCTTGCCGTTGGTGGCGAGGCTTGCGTGCCTCAACGATACAGATAGCCGTACCGTAGGTGCAAACACAACGGAGGGGTATATGTTGAGAAGCCAGAAAACGTGTGGTTCCTGAAGAGGGGCAGCAGCCTTTTCAGTAGTTGCAGGAGCAACAGTCTGGATGGTTGACAGATCTGGCTCTGTAAGCAGAAAGGTGGAAGGAGTACATAGAGGGTAACAATTTGTCCATTATATTTGGACTGTTGAGCTCCGTGGGCGTGGATAATGATATTTCATTGTAAAAATACAGCAACCAGCCACTTTTTAATGCGTTTTATTTATGCCAATATGCATTTCGGGTTTGCACCCATCTTCACCTGGCAAATTACATGGATCTTCAGTTACTACAGTAGTACAATCTCGACAGCAGTTTGGATGCTGCAGCAGGCCTGTGCAAAAGCAACGATTCTAATCATTTACTTCAATTTCGCGAGTTTAAAGTTACGCACTATCAGTTGTTCATTTTACTTACATTCTCCTCTCCTTGTTTTTTCTTGGCTTTTCTTCTTTCTTGCAACAACACAAACACTTTTTACCACGTATTTTACACAGGCGCACTGCGTTATCCGCCATGTTGTCGACTGACAGTTTTTGTTTACATACAAACGGTTTATCTATGGACAGAGTTATATTTTTCGAAAGTGTTGAGGTTATAAGATAAGCTACTGTTTTCTAAACATTGACTTCGGTGACAGAAGTATTCAATACTACAAAAAAAAAAAAAAAAAAAAAAAAAATTGTATACATTGTACTTAGAATACGTCTGTCACCCAAGTCAATGTTTAGAAAACAGTAGCTTATCTTATAACCTCAACACTTTCGAAAAATATAACTCTGTCCATAGATAAACCGTTTGTATGTAAACAAAAACTGTCAGTCGACAACATGGCGGATAACGCAGTGCGCCTGTGTAAAATACGTGATGAAAAGTGTTTGTGTTGTTGCAAGAAAGAAGAAAAGCCAAGAAAAAACAAGGAGAGGAGAATGTAAGTAAAATGAACAACTGATAGTGCGTAACTTTAAACTCGCGAAATTGAAGTAAATGATTAGAATCGTTGCTTTTGCACAGGCCTGCTGCAGCATCCAAACTGCTGTCGAGATTGTACTACTGTAGTAACTGAAGATCCATGTAATTTGCCAGCTGAAGATGGGTGCAAACCCGAAATGCATATTGGCATAAATAAAACGCATTAAAAAGTGGCTGGTTGCTGTATTTTTACAATGAAATATATAGAGGGTCTATACAGGGGCGAAGTTCTTGAGGACAAAATTATGCAAATGGAAGAGAATGTAGAAGAAGACGAAATGGGAGATACAATACTGCGTGAAGAGTTTGACAGAGCATTGAAAGACCTGAGTCAAAACAAGGCCCCGGGAGTAGACAACATTCCATTAGAACTACTGACAGCGTTGGGACAGCCAGTCCTGACAAAACTCTGCCATCTGGTGAGCAAGATGTATGAGACAGGCGAAATTCCCTGAGACTTCCAATCCCAAAGAAAGCAGGTGTTGATAGATGTAAAAATTACCGAACTATCAGTTTAATAAGTCGTTGCTGCAAAATAGTAAAGCGAATTCTTTACAGACGAATGGAAAAACTGGTAGAAGCCGACCACGGGGAAGATCATTTTGGATTCCGTAGAAATGTTGGAACACGTGAGGCAATACTGACCCTACGACTCATCTTAGAAGAAAGATTAAGGAAAGGCAAACCTACATTTCTAGCATTTGTAGACTTAGAGAAAGCTTTTGACAATGTTGACTGGAATACTCTTTCAAATTGTGAAGGTGGCAGGGGTAAAATACAGGGAGCGAAAGGCTATTTACAATTTGTACAGAAAGCAGATGGCAGTTATAAGAGTCGAGGGGCATGAAAGGGAAGCAGTGGTTGGGAAGGGAGTGAGACAAGGTTGTAGCTTCTCCCCGATGTTATTCAATCTGTATATTGAGCAAGCAGTAAAGGAAACAAAAGAAAAATTCGCAGTAGTAATTAAAATCCATGGAGAAGAAATAAAAAATGATGGTCGAAGTAGAGAGGATATAAAATGTAGACTCGCAATGGCAAGGAAAGCGTTTCTGAAGAAGAGAAATTTGTTAACATCGAGTATTGGTTTAAGTGTCAGGAAGTCGTTTCTGAAAGTATTTGTATGGAGTGTAGCCATGTGTGGAAGGGAAACATGGACGATAAATAGTTTAGACAAGAAGAGAATAGAAGCTTTCGAAATGTGCTGCTACAGAAGAATGCTGAAGATTAGATGGGTAGATCATATAACTAATGAGGAGGTACTGAACAGGATTCGGGAGAAGAGAAGTTTGTGGCACAACTTGACTAGAAGAAGGGATCGGTTGGTAGGACATGTTCTGAGGCATCAAGGGATGACCAATTTAGTATTGGAGGGCAGCGTGGAGGGTAAAAATCGTAGAGGGAGACCGAGAGATGAATACACTAAACAGATTCAGAAGGATGTGGGTTGCAGTAGGTACTGGGAAATGAAGAAGCTTGCACAGGGTAGAGTAGCATGGAGACCTGCATCAAACCAGTCTCAGGACTGAAGACCACAACAACAACAACAACTCTCGTCATCCTTAACCGAAATGAATGTTGACGGCAGTAGGACCGTTCTGCAGTCAGCTTCAGATGCTGTTCTCTGAATTTTCTTAATGGTGCTCCTCGGAAAGAATGTCGCCTTCCCTCCAGGGATTCCCATTTGAGTTCCCGAAGCATCTCCGTAGCACCTGTGCGTTGTTTGAAACTACCGGTAACAACTCTAGCAGCCCACCGATGAACTGCTTCGATGTCTTCCTTTAATCCGATCTGTTGCGGATCCCAAATACTCAAGCAGCACTCAAGAATAGACCGCACAAAGCCTCCTCCTATATGCTGTCACCTTTACAGATGAATCACCCTGTCCTAAAATTCTCCAATAAACCGATGTCGACACTCGCCTTCCCTACCACAATCCTCACATGCCCGTTCCATTTCATATCTCTTGGCAACATTTAAACGGTATGACTCAAGCAGGACACTAGTAACGCTATATCATAACATTACTGGTTCGTTTATCCTTCTCAGCTGCATTAACCTACAATTGAAGCCAGCTGTCGTTCCTGACACCAACTAGAAATGTTGTCTAAGTCATCTATAACCGTCGATCTACCTCCTTTCAGAGCTGCCTCGGAAAAACCCCAGTTACACAGTACTTGCGAAGTACCCTCTACGGTGCAATGTTTCCAGAGCATAAATGTTGGTGTTGATACCTATCCCGAGTATAGCAGCTTATTTCTCTCGAATCTCGCTAGACTCCCATCTGTGTAGCTGAGTTTGTTTGTATTATTTCGTAAATAAAGAAACTGTGCACACTAGAAAAGCAACGAGATAAGAGTGTCACTGACGGAATGATAAAGTACAGAAGCAACTTGTCATAGCACTTTCTGTGCGTGTCTGAATCGACTGCTAAATACACACATCAAAAAAAGTTTTGCATCACCTTGGTTCCGAGAGTTCCGGAACCTGTACAGAACATTGTAATAGAGATCAACATAAACATCATTTCTGCCATTTTTATTGCTCTTGAAAACCACACATTGCATATGGTACACACCATACAGCGAGACCTTCAGAGGTGGTCGTCCAGATTGCTGTACACACCGGTACCTCTAATATCCACTAGCACGTCCTCTTGCATTGATGTATACCTGTATTCGTCGTGGCATACTATGCACAAGTTCATCAAGGCACTGTTGCTTCAGATTGTCCCAGGTTCCAACGGCGATTCGGAGTAGATCCCTCAGAGTGTTTGCTGGTCCACGTCGTCCATAAACAGCCCTTTTCAATCTATCCCAGGCATGTTCGATAGGGTTCATGTCTGGAGAACATGCTGGCCACTCTAGCCGAGCGACGTCGTTATCCTGAAAGAAGTCATTCACAAGATGTGCACGATGGGGGCGCGAATTGTCGTCCATGAAGACGAATGCCTCGACAATATGCTGCCGATATGGTTGCACTATCGGTAGGAGATTGGTATTCACGTATCGTACAACCGTTACGGCGCCTTCCATGACCAACAGCAACGTACGTCGGCCCCACATAATTCCACCCCAAAACAGCAGGGAACCTCTCTACCTTGCTGCACTCGTTGGACAGTGTGTCTAAGCGTTCAGCCTGACTGGGTTGCCTCCAAACAAGCCCCCGACGATTGTCTGATCGAAGGCATATGCGACCGTGAAGAGAACGTGATGCCAATCCTGAGCGATCCATTCGTCATATTGTTGTTGGGCCCATCTGTACTGCGCTGCATGGTGTCGCGGTTGCAAAGATGGACCTCGTCATGGACGTCTGGAGTGAAGTTGCGCATCATTCAGCCTATTGCGCACACTTTGAATCGTACTACGACGTCCTGTGACTGCACGAAAAGCATCATTCAACATGGTGGCGTTGCTGTCAGGGTTCCTCCGAGCCATAATCCGTAGGTAGCGGTCATCCACTGCAGTAGTAGCCCTTGAGCGGCCTGAGCGAGGCATGTCACTGACAGTTCCTGTCTCTCTGTATCTCCTCCATGTCCGAACAACATCGCTTAGGTTCACTCCGAGACGCCTGGACACTAACCTGGTTGAGAGCCCTTCCTGGCAGAAAGTAACGATGCGGACGCGATAGAACCACGGTATTGACCGTCTAGGCATGGTTGAACTACAGACAACACGAGCCGCGTACCTCCTTCCTGACGGAATGACTGGAACTGATCGGCTGTCGGACCCCCTCCGTCTAATAAGCGGTGCTCATGCATAGTTGTTTACATTTTTGGGCGGGTTTAGTGTCATCTCTCTACATTCAAAGGGACTGTGTCTGTGATAAATATCCACAGTCAACGTCTATCTTCAGGAGTGCTGGGAACATGGATGAAGCAAAACTTTTTTTCTAATGTGTGTAGCTCGGTTGCACAAACCAGTAGGTCAACAACAACAGGAACACAACATGGCAGGACCAACAAGGTGCAGGAAGCTGACTAACAAAAAAATGGCTCTGAGCACTATGGGACTTAACTTCTGAGGTCATCAGTCCCCTATAACTTAGAACTACTTAAACCTAACTAACACACATCCATGCCCGATTCGAACCTGTGCGGCTCCGGACTGAAGCTCCTAGAACCGCTCGGCCACTCTGGCCGGCGCTGATTAATCACTCATGAGGCTGCTGACGATCACAAATGTTCTATCTTTAGGAGGTAATCTTAAAAAATTCATAGCGCCACAGAAAAGAGTCCACAGAGGAACTAAGTTCGTACAAATTTAAACACGTTTGGTTGCTCATAAATCGAATCTCTCACCACGCGCTGTCAGGCATAATGTTAACGGAGGCTACTGTTACCCTTCACGCAGCAGTGCACCTCTCGCAGTTAGCCAGTGGCTACGCAGCGAACTGTGAACCTCCATTAGCAAGTACAATGATGGCGTGAAACCGGTTTAGCACGCCTCGTAAACGTTGCGAGCACTTCAGATGGCATGCAAATTCGCATGTAGTTGGCTAACAGAAGTTTGTTAAGGACTAGATACCTTTTGAAGATATCCCTTCGCGACAAGTTGGGTGGCAGAGGAGATTCTTATCTTGCGTCTAAGCTGAATCTCACCTGATTTCTGAATGTCGCTGCAATGTAAAGACACGTGGAACTGTAAAACACGGAAACTTCTCATGTAGTATATGTATCATCGTTTTCTCCTAACTATTCTTAAAACTGCCTCCTTCCTTTCTCCATCTCAATGAAATTTAATGGATAGTAACCGTGGCTCCATTACAGCTTTCGCAAGGGCTGGGCTTTTATATGGAGCTTTGTTACTCTGTTAGGTACTTCGGAAACTAAGCTGACCAGTTTCGGTGTCTGACAGCAAATTTACCGAAGCTACCGTGTGCTACCAGTTTCTCTCTCATTCGACTTGACTGTATCAACAGAAGCCTCTTCAGAGTAGTTCACAGGCGAAGTACTGATGCTATGCCGTGTTCGCATCGACCTTCTCTTTATAATTGTGTTGTATAAATGGAGATGTTTTAACTACTGACGAAGCCGTTGGCACGATTGTTTTATGCATCTCCACTGCAGGATGTGATTTTAGTAAGTGACTAAAAGTTTTTGTGCTTGTAATACTTTGGTAGTTTTACGGTTACTTAAGCTATAAGTGCTTTTTCTTTCTCAGTTATGGTGCTAAGTTTTTGCTAATGAAGGTGTCTTCTTGTTCAGGTGTATTTTGCTTCTGATGAAGGTATATTTAGTTATACCGAAACCGTGGTCAAGGATTTTAATAAATCTTTATCCCGCAACTGTTTGGCTGTTATCATTTACCGTGAATATTTTCAACCGATGCTGTTTCAGCCATGTTTAAAATCTTGTATTATGGAAGAGTAACAGTGAATTTATTGCTCATTATCCAAACACAATCCGGACAAGATGGCGCAGAAGTTAAGACATTGGAGGAGCAACTCCTTCTCTCTCCCTCTCCCCCCCCCCCCCCTCTCTCTCTCTCTCTCTCTCTCTCTCTCTCTCTCTCTCTCCCTCTCTCTCCCTCTCTCCCTTCTCTTTTTTTCCAAAATTATGAGTATGCCTGAGTTGCTGTTCATAGTATCTTGATAATCTTGCATATAATGTAATATATTTGGCCGCAAAGGGTGTGTGTAGGTTTGTGAGAAAGGGATACAGGCTCTTGTGATCAGACACAAAAAAAGGAAAAAATAGAAAATAAAAATAATTTTCGTGGTATCAGTACTGGATAATGTAGAGTGAGGACTCTGCTGGATAGATCGGTAAACATTAGCAAAATAGTAAAGATGCGCTCGTCAGATACAGTGTACACGTTCAGTGCGTCGCCACGACGCTTTTATTTCGTTCACTCGGATCCCTCGCTGCATGACCGGTTTCGACCCAAGGACTTGGGCAGCCGGAGGCCATATGCCAATGACCTCGTGTGGAGGCGGAGATCGCAAAGTCTCGCACCGTGAAAGTCGTGTTAGAATGTGTGGTAAGGAGTGCACCTGCCTTCTAACAAACGGTCAACGCACTTGCTCGGAGTGGATTTCATATGAGAGCGCATATTTCAAAGTTTAAGGAAATTCGTGTCAGTGGCCTAATACGATATGTCAGCTACAAGAACACAAAGAAGGAAATAAAATTCGCCACACATTTCTGTTTTTGCCGTGTGCTTCTGTTCACTTAATGAGCCATGTAAATGTATCGGTCTACACGATAGGAAGCGATGAAACGACAGGAGAAGATTGTAAATGGTTCGAATTACTCTGAGCACTATGGGACTTAACATCTGAGGTCATCAGTCCCCTACAACTTCGAACTACGTAAACCTAACTAACCTAAGGACATCACACACATTCATGCCCGAGACAGTATTCGAACCTGCGACCGTGGCAGTCGCGCGGTTGCGGACTGAAGCGCCTAGAACCGCTCGGTCACCACGGCCGGCGAAGATTGCAAGATGGGACGTCTCATAACATTTCGGAAATATTCCAGCTCGTACAAAAGGCCTTGGGCAGTTGAAATGTGGCTGCTTACATTTATTTTCGGTCACTAATGGCCAATATTCCAACGGATTCTCGTGTATGCAAACGGATTGCATACAGAAATGACGGTTGCCTTTAGCCGACGTGTGTTTGCGAGTATTGTTTGTAGGTGTCTCCATCACCGCTGGCTTGCAAGTGAGACATTTACCTCTTAGCCTGTATTACGGAAGTGAGCTTTCACACTGGATTAGCAGAAGAAAAATTAAAAATTACCCGAAAAATGATATGCATCAGTACACATATAATGGGGTGCCACAACTTCAGTAATTATTTTAAAGTTTTTCGCTTATGTTCGTAAGAAAGAAATCGTAAGTCGTCCTTATTTATAGACGTTTCTTACGTAAAGGGATCTCCTCTTTCCTCCTTCTCCCAGAGCGGATTTTCCTCCATCCCCGCCTCCCCTGAGACCCTGCACCCCATACTTGCCTCTCTCCTTCCCACATTCCTCCCTACCTGGCCCTCTTCCGAGCGCCCCCCATTCCCCTCACCCATCTCTTCCACTCCCTCCCTTCTTCAGGTCTCCCTCATCTCCTTGAACCTGGCAGATCCTCTGTATTGATCATCATCAGTGTGCCACGTCAGTGTTGTGTTTCGTGCTGTTTCTCGTGTGCGTCAAGAGGTGTGATTTTAATTGTGTACTGCCTTGAGGTTCGCCGTCAGTGTTACGTTGTGTTCTATGCCATCCGTCAACACCTTTATGCTCCAGTCATACTGTGCCTTGTGTTCTTTTAATCGTCGCAGTGTGTGGCTTTTTGTGTGTGCTACTTTTAAACAGTTTTTTATCTCCATTTTACAGTCACCCCGTTTTTTGTACATTGCCTTCCATGATGTTCTCCCTTTTTTTATATCTATGTTCGCCTTCTTCTCTCCTTTGCTGTATTTAATGTCTTCTATTGTTTTGTTCTATGTCTTTCGGCTGAAGAGCAGCGCATATGCTGCTGCCAGCCCGCCCCGATGGGGAATTGAAATACAATAAAGGAAAAAAAAAAAAACGTAAAGGGAAATTTGGAGATGTAACCAGAATTTTCTAGAACGATTATGAAAATAGAAATCCATGATATAAACTGCAGCCGGCCGGTGTGGCCGAGCGGTGCTAGGCGCTACAGTCTGGAACCGCGCGATCGATATGGTCGCAGGTTCGAATCCTGCCTCGGGCATGGATGTGTGTGATGTCCTTAGGTTAGTTAGGTTTAAGTAGTTCTAAGTTCTAGGGGACTGATGACCTCAGATGTTAAGTCCCCTAGTGCTCAGAGCCATTTTATAAACTGCACTCAGTGGATTTTACGTTCGCCTTATACACTCCTGGAAATTGAAATAAGAACACCGTGAATTCATTGTCCCAGGAAGGGGAAACTTTATTGACACATTCCTGGGGTCAGATACATCACATGATCACACTGACAGAACCACAGGCACATAGACACAGGCAACAGAGCATGCACAATGTCGGCACTAGTACAGTGTATATCCACCTTTCGCAGCAATGCAGGCTGCTATTCTCCCATGGAGACGATCGTAGAGATGCTGGATGTAGTCCTGTGGAACGGCTTGCCATGCCATTTCCACCTGGCGCTCAGTTGGACCAGCGTTCGTGCTGGACGTGCAGACCGCGTGAGACGACGCTTCATCCAGTACCAAACATGCTCAATGGGGGACAGATCCGGAGATCTTGCTGGCCAGGGTAGTTGACTTACACCTTCTAGAGCACGTTGGGTGGCACGAGATACATGCGGACGTGCATTGTCCTGTTGGAACAGCAAGTTCCCTTGCCGGTCTAGGAATGGTAGAACGATGGGTTCGATGACGGTTTGGATGTACCGTGCACTATTCGGTGTCCCCTCGACGATCACCAGTGGTGTACGGCCAGTGTAGGAGATCGCTCCCCACACCATGATGCCGGGTGTTGGCCCTGTGTGCCTCGGTCGTATGCAGTCCTGATTGTGGCGCTCACCTACACGGCGCCAAACACGCATACGACCATCATTGGCACCAAGGCAGAAGCGACTCTCATCGCTGAAGACGACACGTCTCCATTCGTCCCTCCATTCACGCCTGTCGCGACACCACTGGAGGCGGGCTGCACGATGTTGGGGCGTGAGCGAAAGACGGCCTAACGGTGTGCGGGACCGTAGCCCAGCTTCATGGAGACGGTTGCGAATGGTCCTCGCCGATACCCCAGGAGCAACAGTGTCCCTAATTTGCTGGGAAGTGGCGGTGCTGTCCCCTACGGCACTGCGTAGGATCCTACGGTCTTGGCGTGCATCCGTGCGTCGCTGCGGTCCGGTCCCAGGTCGACGGGCACGTGCACCTTCCGCCGACCACTGGCGACAACATCGATGTACTGTGGAGACCTCACGCCCCACGTGTTGAGCAATTCGGCGGTACGTCCACCCGGCCTCCCGCATGCCCACTATACGCCCTCGCTCAAAGTCCGTCAACTGCACATACGGTTCACGTCCACGCTGTCGCGGCATGCTACCAGTGTTAAAGACTGCGATGGAGCTCCGTATGCCACGGCAAACTGGCTGACACTGACGGCGGCGGTGCACAAATGCTGCGCAGCTAGCGCCATTCGACGGCCAACACCGCGGTTCCTGGTGTGTCCGCTGTGCCGTGCGTGTGATCATTGCTTGTACAGCCCTCTCGCAGTGTCCGGAGCAAGTATGGTGGGTCTGACACACCGGTGTCAATGTGTTCTTTTTTCCATTTCCAGGAGTGTACGACGGAAGACTACACGTTCCAGTCTATCGACTGTCTCGCTGCACTCCAGGATCTCTTTGGAGCAAAAGAAATCAAAATACTTGGACACCTTGTGTCAAACGCAGGTGTGTGGGCAGACCCATAAACGGATATCTATAACGGATTTCCTATTCCTAAAGGTATTAGAGACGTGAGAAGCTTCATCGGATTATGTTCTTATTACCGTCGTTTTATCAAAGCCAGGCCACTGCAAGAGAGCTCCTTTGCAGAGCCCATGGTCGGTCATCAGTGGTTCTCTTCAGGAAGAAGGAAAGGCAGTTCCTTAGAAACCATCTGGCGAGTCGTCCTGTTGGATCCTTAAGACCTGTCAACCATCAAAGTAAATGATGGTATGTAACAACTGTGAATGGCCTTCCATAGAGATACTGTCGAAATGATGTCTCGATGAACAATGCTACATGATTTCTTAACGTTATCAAAAATACGTGCGTCCATACTTTTCTTCTATGCCTTTTTTTTTTCCTTTTCCGTAATCCTCTTAATTCTTCGTTCTAAAATGAGCAGTTTAGTATACGCAAGTGCGCAGTGCGTTTCATGACTTGTTCCACGTTATTTCATGTAAGCGAATGAGTAGATCCTTCGGACGACGAAAGACAGTAGGAGTTTGCTTTACGACTTGAACCTTACGACCTATGACTAAGATCGGAAGCTCGACCTCAGTCCCCTACAATGTCTGTGCGATAAACGCACAAGTCTACCTTGACATTTGCGTACCGGCAAACCTTAGCTACATAACTGGGCGAAATAGCTGGCAAGTCGCGTTTCGTGCACCATTAGTGACACAGAATTATCTAACAAATAGGACCTCCTCCATAAAAAAAAAACCTTGAACATTAGGAAGTCATTTCTTTACGTAAAACGTCTTTGTACGACGTAAGTTGTAGAACTATGAACCTAATTTTGCTTCTTGTGTTCCCGCTCACAACCGCTTCGATTAATCGTAGTTGTTCTCTAATATTTTATCCATCTTCAGCAACAGTTGCATAAAATAAATTTAGTTTCTTATCTGATTTCAGGTACTTAGTGTCCTTCTTCAGAAGGTTATAACTAAAGCGTTGTTTGACTCTAATAAAGCGCTGAAAAAGGGCACTAAATTGGTTAAGAAATTAAATTTATTTTATATATCTGGTTGCTGATTATTCCGATATATAGCATGATTGTGTGTTTTATTCTAGTTCTCGTTGTTCTAACCGTCATTTGCAACAACCTTGTAGGCTGGTACAACGCTACAACTGCGTGACTAGTACGCTTGATTCTTCGGAAACAGTATGAGTCGTCACCCTTTATTTTTTTCGATGTTGCTAACTTTTTGCGCTTCTTGGTGAGTACCGTTTTTCACCGATAAATTTTAATTAAAACCGATGTTTTAAACTTCTGCTTGTGCTAGAATATTGTGCTATGTTTTCGTGACTTTCACATCAGATAAGTGTACAGAAAGTGCTGGTGATGACGTATGGATAACTTTATGTCAATACAAGACATAAGGTTTTTATAAGGTGTTCCAGTCTTTGCAGACTAGATGGTGCTAAAGGGAAAACACTAACAACTTCTGCCTTAGCAGTATGCTACCCTGCATTGGAATAAGCATGTACTGGTGCATCTAAGTCGTACCATGGTAGACAACTTGACACTACCTTCAACTAAACATGTAGACTGGTTTACGAAGTCCGACAATCTACGTTAAATTTTACTGTCGACCAGGAGTTGCATCCCAGCCAGACGACATACAGCAACCAGAACACATAATTTGTTACCCATCTGATGCTACCTTCCATCGTTGTAATATTGATCGATACCGGTTAACTATATAAAACATTTTCTGTGATAGAATCAAATAAAACATTGCAGTTAATTCGCAGTCTGTCTCCATAGCAAAACTTTTTTTCGAAAACCTTTTACTTTTAACCGAAAAAACATGTTGTTCAGTAGGTACCACCTCAGCGACTGTTGTGTTGGAAAGTCTGATGTTCCGAGCTCACTGGATGAACAGCAAGGTAACGCTGATTCTGCCACTGGTAGGCCAGACCACCTGTGCTTGTTAAATGATAACATTAAGCAGTGACGTCACTGCTTTCCCCTCTATCAGGATATAGGTGATACATCCTTGCATTAGGTGACGCCGAAACTGCCACTATAAGGCTACACGGATTGATACCTCAGTCTGGATGTCTAGCACCAGAACAAGAAGAAGCAGGGACCTCATGGAAATCCTCACATAGATATGGAGTTGGGATATCCTTATATGGTATGAATATGGTAAAGAAGAATATGGGCTGCCTCACTTGCTGAAATGCACCTCTTGCTCCGTGTAACTAATTAAAGTAACACTGTGGGTTCGTAGCCTCATTTAATACTGATTACGATAGGAGGGGCTATTTATATCACTTAATGTTTGTTCTATCCGAATATTTCCAGAGTGGTATGTCACATTCATACACTCGTTATTATTTCATTTTTTTGGAGAATACTATTTTTCCGCCGAGAAACAATGAATTTTATTAAATCACTTCTGGCTACTTTTAATCTTCATAGCTATTTTCAGGTGGCGCACACTCACACGCAAGAGTATCAAACTCATTCCACAACACAGCATATTAATATAAATATTGATACACGATGAGCAGAAGATGGAATATTGTTTTTTCTAAAAAAAAGATATTAACAAGGTACCTGAAAATGATCAAAGGCCGAAATTGTGCAAGAGTGCAAAAACGAACTAAAAATTAGCAATGAAAGCGGCATAAAGATATTTAAGAAAGTTTGGTAAGGGTGGACTCGATTTCGAAGAAAATCAATAAATCCGACGGTAATGAGGTTGCGTCCCAATGTGGAAACTTTTCTCTTTTATTATTTTCAATTTTTACGTTACTTACATATCCAATAAACCGATATAATTCTCACTATATTGTACTTACTAATATGAAAAGAAAAGGCAAAAGAAAAACTGGAATTACAAATAATTTCTAAGGCAGAATTGTACTTACAGTTTGCATGAGGACTTCACAAATAATTTACCAAGAAGGGATTGTAATTAAAGCGTACAGGGTTCGTCTTCCGTTAGTTTCGTTTTGATCTTCTAGCAGCCCTCAGCAACTGTACGCGAACAACACGTTCTCCTGTTTTTACAACACGGGTCCTTGTGTGTCTGGCAGTCAGTTGGAGACAGACCAGCAGTGCAGTCGGGACGCAGCAGCAGTGAAGTCGGGGACGGAGCGCTGGTGAGGCGCTGACAGCCAGTGCTGGAGACACACGTGAACTGTCCGACGGAGGGAGATTGGAGAGGGACGACCGTTGGTTGGTCGTTCGGTTGGTCGTCTCACCGGCCGACGTACATTTGGTCCTTCCACCGTTTCCGGGCCTGGGCAGTTGGTCGATTGGCGTGGAGCAGCGAGGAATTCTCCGCGGGACATAGTTTGGCTGGTGCCGCTGGCGGTCTCTACGCGGTGTCGGAGTGTGAGTGGCTGTCCCCTTTGCTACGAGGTCTGTGACTCACCGATCCCGGACACGAAAGATAAGTTATCCTGTCGCTTGGTCCGTTAACTGTCTGTTGGTTGGGTTGTCGTCGGATCGTGAATGGTTGGCCCGACTGCCTGTCTCACCTAAGCGACTGTTAGTGTTTGAATTCCAGGCCGACCCTCGAACATCTGAGCGCCCTTGGGTGTACCGTATTTTTTTTATTTGGTCTTGTTGTTTGTACTTGCATGGCTTCTAGACGATTTTTTTGATGAAGGTTGTCTTGCTGTAAGGTTCTTTAGGCCTTCAGCCTAATTTAAAGAACTGTTTCACGTAAGGCCTTTGGTATTTAAAAAATTAATGTTATGGTGTTTTAAGCGTTAGGCCTTCAGCTGATTTGAATTTGTTTGCTCTTGACGTGTCTGATTCTTTGGGCCTTCAGCCTAACTAAAGAATTGTTTTAAGATAAGGCATTGCCTTTTAAATTTTTGTTTTGGTTGAGTTTTCCCTAATTAAGAACTGTTTTGTCCGCGGCTCGTCGTCTTGCGCTAGTGTTCTCGCTTCCAGCGCACGGGGTCCCGGGTTCGATTCCCGGCGGGTCTGTGCCTCGAAATGACTGGGTGTTGTGTGTCTTTCACCATCATTTCATCCTCATTCACTCGGAAGTCGCCGTAGTGGCGTTAAAGAACTTGCGGAGTGTCGGCCGAACCGCCCCGCGAGGAGCCTCCCGGCCACCAATGCCATACGCTCATTATTAAGAACTGTTTTGCATAATGCATTTGATTTTCCTAAAAAAATTTAATGTTGTTTAGCCGTAAGTGTTGGACTTTCAGCCGATTTTGAGTTCAGATTGTTTGCTATGAAAATCTCAGTTTATTTGGGCCTAAGTAAAGAACTGTTGTAAGATAATGCTTGCTTTTACATTTCTGATTATGCTTGTGTTTTAAGTTAACGGCCTTCAGCCATTTTTTAATGAAAGTGGCTTTCATCCAGTAATTAAGTCCCAAAGATTAAAGCTGGGTGTATAAAAAAAATTTTGGGCTCTTGTAATGTTTGATCCAGTAATAAAGTTGTATGTTCGAGTGTAACTGACAGCCCCTTATTTTGACCCCTTTCCACAATTTTAACTATTTGTCCTCTGCTGCGGGGTAAGCGGGACGTCTCAAGTAGTTTTATTTCTATAAAGCAGATTGACAGTACTTAACTTCAGTGTACAAAGGTGTCGCAAGCGATGGGCGACAGGGAACATAAATCCAAGTCCTGGCTATACACAATGTTCAGACAAGCAATGGATATGAATCACTACAATCTGACATCGAAGCACTCTCTGCTAGGCCGCGCTTATACTGTCCACTAATGTCCGAATACTCAACACTAATGTGCGTATACTGAGCCGATGTGAGCCGCCGGGGCTGGCAGGCGCGTCGCTTATATTCACTTCGGCTTGAGGGCGCTCCTTTCGTCCTGCGATCCTATTCCGCGCACCATTGGCCGACATCGTTTCACCGCCTTCTCTGGTCTTGCGTTCTTAGTCTTCGTTCCGGCGCTTGTGGTAAGGCCAGAACAATAATAATACGTAATTTGTAACACATTAAATAACACTGTAGTGGGCTAAATACACTAATTGCCATTAAAATTGCTACACCACGAAGATGACATGCTACAGACGCGAAATTTCACCGACAGGAAGAAGATGCTGTGATATGAAAATGATTAGCTTTTCAGAACATTCACACAAGGTTGGCGTCGATGGCGACACCTACAGCGTGCTGACATGAGGAAAGTTTCCAACCGATTTCTCATACACAAACAGCAGTTGACCGGCGTTGCCTGGTGAAACGTTGTTGTGATGCCACATGTAAGGAGGAGAAATGCGTACCGTCACGTTTCCGACTTTGATAATGGTCGGATTGTAGCCTATCACGATTGCGGTTTGTCGTATCGTGACATTGATGCTCGCGTTGGTCGAGATCCAATGACTGTTAGCAGTATATGGAATCGGTGGCTTCAGGAGGGTAATACGGAACG